>NW_028278868.1:300000-388309 GCF_059751315.1 Micrasema longulum
TGATTTGTCTGACGCTTAAGGCGTCATTCCAGGGTAAGTGGAATATCTTAGTGCAAAATCACCTTTTAAACAAATAATTCATGGTAACATTGCTAAGACTCGAACCAGGGGCCTCAAACATCGTAGTCAACACAAATGCGTTTACCAGTACTCTGCACGAAGCGGAATAATAAATATAGATTTTTTCTTTTACGGGATTTTCTCGTGTAATATTCTGGTTTAAAGATAATTATATAAATCTGCTGCCCTTTAAAAAGATTTTTAATGTTTGAAAAAGGTTTTGCAATCATTTTGTAAATCGATTATGTCCAAACGATTTCATTCTAATATGAAGAATTTACTGTTGCCCAATCTAATTAAGTATATATTTGGCACTTCAAGATGGTTTTTTTCTGCACAAAGATATCAAGGGTACCAGATTACGGAAAGCTCATTTAAGCAACGAGTAACTTTTCTCTGTACGCGGGCACAACCAAGAAGACTCAAGTCCTCCGATGCGGTATACGGTATATGGTAGGCAAGCATAAAAAAAAACGTCAGCGACATATTTTTGTGTCTGTCTTTTTCTTCTTCTTTTGCTACCAACCAGAGTTGGAAACCACAACTGAGGGTACTACTTGCATCCGGCAATATACAAAATCTAAAAATGTGAGATATTAATGGAAACTTATTCAGAATACATTTTTTTACAATAATTATAACATTGTCACTTAAAAATTCGGCTTTATTTGTAAGAACTTTTAAATTATTGGGTTTGTTGCAAACATGGTAACCTCTACTTGTCTATTGTAAAGTTGGAATGTATAATTCTTTTTTTTTACTTCTGTTCCTTGACATACTCATGCTTATATCATCACTGCCTATGTATAAAATAGTTACTCATTATAATAAAAAAATGAAGTTTAAAAAAAAGTAGAAGCGAATTATTATATCAGTTTTTTGTGATTTACTCAAAATAAAAAAAAATCAATTTCGCCGGGTTCGCAAATAGTAATCTCAATTCTGAATTCATCACGATCCTGTGCCAGTCTAATCAGCGCTGCTGCATCTGGCACACCGAACCACCGAACTATGAACCATCTTTTCCTCCCCATATTTTGCCTGCCTTCAATCATTCCTTCCATTAGAAGTTGGAAAAAAGCGTACTTCTCATTGCAAATATGTGACCAAAGTATGAGGCTTTTCTTCTTTTGACGGTGGTCGGTAAGTCCCTCTTTTTGTTAATGATGTTTTATCGGAGGCACGATCTATCTTTGAGATTTGAAGCATTCTTCTGCTCAACAAAAGTTTGAATGCCTCAATTTGTTCATTCTTGAAACTTTGAGAGGCCAACCTTTCACTCTATACGACAGCACTGACAACATAAAATATTTTATTGCTCTCCATCTCCAGATCTTAGATGCACAATAGCCTCTGCATTCCATATAAGGTTGATCTCGCAATCTCCATTCTAGTCTTTATTTCAGAATATGAATTTTATTTGTTATAAAGCGAGCATCCTAAATATTGAAACGGGTAAAATGTTAAATCCCACTACCGTCTTTAGCAGGGGCAAATCGTGTATTGAAGCGATTATGCCCAGCTTACCATTATATTTGACTATTCATAAGAATGTTTTCCGGTGACTTTATTTACAGAAAAACAAATAAATAATTACTCTTTCTTATAAATCATTGCCACCATTCGTATGTTTCTCCAAATGTAAATAAAAATATTAATAAAACGCGCCTAGCGCCAGCAATGAGCCAAAGAACTAGCCGATTACTTCAGCTTATTTCTTCAAACAAATAAGTGTACTCTATTTTGAACATATAAAATCCATTAGCAGGATTTTTTTCTCCTAAAGTTAACTTGCAGATTACCCAAATTCATTGAAGATTCTCGATTTGGAAAACAGTGTTTCTAACGTAATTTCTTAAGGACAATTTTTCTTTGAAATGATACTTTTAACCTATGACTCGCAACACATGTGCCACACGACGTGGCCGTTTTTGGCATTATTCATTTCTAGAACAAATCGGCCAGTTAAAATTTCAATCGTTCTGAGGATACCTAATACTGACTAAATTGTAAACTTTTATATAAGTTATGTATTAAATTAATAGATAATATAGCCATACAAAAGAATATATCACAAAGTTACGTAGTTTGAGCTGATTTTATAGACGAGAGTTGTTCTATCACACAGAACCACATAAAAAATAGCAATGTATAGTATCGTAATTGGGTTGTGGTCCTGTGGCCAGTGTCTCAGACTTACGGACCGAAGGTCCGTGGCTCAAATCCTACTCTACCCCAACTCGATTCCATTTTTTAATAGTGAGTTATTTACAACTCGTTGAAAATGGCCCTCAAAATTAAATATTTGGGTAAATCATAAGAACGGAAAAGAAGAAAAAATAAAGTTTATAAATATAACTTACATTATGTTATGAACCTACTATGTAGGTACAAATATATTTAAAAATATAAAGCTTACCTGTCAATAAAATCTCCGTTTGCCATTGGTCTACAGTGATACGGATGTTGATGCCTCGCAGTTTGCTGGCGACTATAGCTTTGGTTTTTAGAGCGTTTTATGTTTGTGCATATTGATAACTCACGTTTTTATTGTGAAGCCTTTTGTTAAGTTTTCTTTGTCTTGGATTATTTCTTCATTGGTTTGATGTAATCATGTGTACAGACAACTTGTAATATTCGTGAGAAAGTTTGCTCGCTCTACGCTGCAATTTAAATAGCTTTGATGTAATTATTCATATGCTGAAAACTCAAAACTGGAAACTTCTTCTCTCACTGAGATACCGAATTTTACATACAGTAGGAGTACGTCACACTCCTTTACTCAAAATTTTAACCACTCCATTTATTTTATTATTATTATTATTATTATGGATAACTTATATAGCGCCATTTAAATATATTTAATTTAATTTTTTATACGGATGAAAGCCATTTACAAAATAAAACGAAGTTGTAACATTGAGAGTTAACATAAGTTTTTTTTTCCAAATGAACTGAACAAGAGGACACAATAAAAAAAAAAGTAAATTATTTATTTACTAATATACACGGCACACAGTGCGTTTTACCTTACAAATATACATATTTAATATAATATAATCTTCCCAATATTTATTTATTTGACACTATATATACACATACAATATATAAACATACTAGGGCGGGCCTTTTGCCTTAAGGCAATTTCTTCCTACCTACCCAAACCGTTCAGTTTGAGAAAATTATAAATACATGGACATATTGAATCTTACAATTTTATACAAAAATTAAAAGCAAAGATTAACAAACATAAACCCTTTCAAGGAAGAGTGGAGAGGGGATGGGAAGGAAAGAAAAAGGATAAAAGAACAATTTAAATAATTAGATTGTGACATTTCAATCTTGACTTAAATGTAAATAAAGTCTCTAACAAAAGTGGGTAGATTATTTCAAAAGTATTTGCACAAAATGAAAAAACTAACCAAACGCGCTGAAAAGACACTGCTATTAAAAGCTAACTTACTCTGAATTTATATATTTATTTAGATTTAAATTTGTTGCAACAGAGAGAGAAAATAATTTTGAGAAGGGAATATTGAAGTCTATGCATTTACAGGGTTTATGACCTCTCATTCGAAAGTTTAAGGGGCCACTTTACACACTGTGTAACGTTTACCATTCTGCCTATGTTTAAATATCCACATTTCTTCAACTCTTCCATTTATTAACTTTTATGAAGTAAAAGAGCTGAAACCGTGGTATATCTCTTTAAATTACAATAATAAACATTTTCAAAGTTATAATTAGTGTGCATCGGTGTAAGCTTCAAATAGCATGTATATCATCAGCACGTTAGTTTTATATTTTTACTGTGGTAAAAAAGTAAAGTGGTACTTAAATGTCAGTGTAATTAGTGTCCTGACGAAGAGACGGGTGCGTTTTGAATCCGGTAGACATGGAATAGTCGGTTATTGCTGACATACAAATATCTATTTATAAATTATCTTTTGACCGTACGTTTACTTTTTTTCAACTTCACCGATGAATTACAAATTTCGTAAAGAAGAAACAGTAATTTACTATAATCTAGCGTTTTAATGGCAGGAATCCGGCGAGGAATTCTCCGGGGTTGGGTTATCCCAAACACTGTAGTGTCGGTTAAATAGCGAACCGCAAATTACCGGCTAATTGTCTCCATTCTAAATGAAAAACCACCCATCCTAAAACCACAGTCTCGAAAACTGCCCCATTGCCTTCTATAATCTTGCACATACCATAAGGACGGAGATTCAAGATATGCAAAAGGAAATGAAGAACAAAAGACCTTGAGACAATGCATTGAACAGCGTTTTCTAAAAATAATACATCATTCCCTTTCCGCAGCTAATGGTGCATAAGGTTCTGTATTGGTACACCAATCACAGCGTATACTATCACTATTTCTTGTAGCATTACGGTTAGATGATCAGTCTTACACTTCAGGTGCCAGTCCAGGGACCATAAAATCGTGGGTGTACTAGCAAAAAACCTTTACTCTCAAATCCCTGTTTTGATAATTCAAGCATTTAAGTTTTGTTCCAATTTACTCTTTTATATCTTATTTAGTTAGGTTTAGTAAAATGTTAAATGCTCATTTAAGAACATGTTTTTAATTTTTTCGTTTCTTAATTTTATATAAGTAAATATTAAATAACTTAAAATTTTTAGCCTGTTAAAATACCCGGTATACGACTTAACCTTAATTTTATTTTAAAAACTACAGATATGTCAAATTTAATATGACTATATGTATCTTGCCAGTTTGTAGAGCGTTAAAAACTTTACAAAACTGCATCACTAATCAAAATCCGCATATTTTCGACTTAACGTTTTTTGCCAGTTTACCCACGAAATATTGTAATGAGAAAACACCTTTTGAAAGAAATATTTACATGTCAATTTACTTTTAAATCTAGAAGTATGGCCCACATCACACATCACATGTGTGTTCGGGTAATAATACTGTATATACATATATTTATTTATTTATTTATCGATTTATTGATTTACACGCCCAATGGGCTTTTACATATTTTAGAAATTACATTTAAGTGCAGCAGTGAAACATAAGTATGTAAGTTTGGTAAAAATAAAAGATAACATAAGAAAAGCTAAAAGATACAATAATAAGTAAAAATCAGGAAATGTACCAACATAGGTATATGGTACATAGAAAAATATTTTAAAAATTTACATATGAAAACATACACGCATATATCCTAATAATAATCAATATAAGCATATATGTATGTATCCTAATAATAATCAATAATTTTTTACACATTATGTCTCCTTCGTGCTGCTGCGGATATCCTTACTAGTCTTCTGAACACATCCTGTGGTCTTGTCCCTTTCCTTTTCTCTATGATTACTGAATGGAGCTTTTTGCTACTATCTGTGGTCCTGTTATAGGTCATGTTAGATAAACAGATCTGGTGGCTTCCAAAAAGGATTCCAAGGCTTTTAAATTTGGTTGTTATTATTTCAGCGAATTGATCATGCCCAATTAATTTACCTTTTCCCAGTCAGTGAAGAATTCACTTCTCTCTTTTCTTAATCCAATGAAGTGCATACTTTTGGATTACTTTCTTGCAACACAAATATTCTAAGGCTACCAGATTATAGAGAGCTCCTTCGGGCAGCTTTTCTCGTTCGGCAACGAGTAATTTTTCGGTGTATGTGGGCACCGCTAAGGAGACTAATGTCCTCAGATGCGCTGTGCGGTATGTGGTGAGCTAGCGGTGTTATGTCTTAACTGTAAGTTTGAAAACCTATCAAAATGGATGAAAATGTTTTATTTAAGTAAATTATATTAATGAAGAAAATAACTTTAAAAAATACATTATTAAATGCTTTAGAACAGGAAAGTTTTCTCTAGTTAGACAGTTTAGATGATTCACCAGCAAAAACAAAAAAAAAATGTATGTATACTTTTACCACTCAATCGACCAGAATTTGAACATCTATATCCCTTCAATTCTTTCATCTGGCGATGTTTGTAATGTAAAGAGCGGAAATTTTTATTTATGCGGGTGAGATTCGTGTAATTAATTGTTCAAATACGGGCAGAATAGTGAATGTTACACAGTGTGTAAAGTGGCTACTTAAACCAGCCAATGACAGGTCATAAGTCCCAGACTTCCATATTACCTTCTCTTAAGTGTTCTTCATCTCTGTTGTAATATGTTTATATTAACAGCTAGCCTGGGAGTTGAATCCAGTCCTTGTCTACAAGAATTTGGACAAACTCAAAATATTGGTATCTTTAAATTAGAGGCGAGGTGTGCTAATTTAGAAGTAAAATGTAAACTAATTCCTAAGAAATGAAGGCTGATAAACTGCATATTCGGATTCAGCTGGTAAAATTAAATAAAAATCAGCAAGAATAGTTCATGTAACAAAATCGTTGTAGACCAGTGATAATAGTTGGAAATAATAATGAATTGGATTGTGGTCCCGTGACTAGTGTCTTGGACTCAAAGCTCAAAGGTCCGTGGTTTAAATCCCACTCTACCCCAACTTGATTCCCTTTTACTAAAAGTGAGTTATTTACAACTCATTGAAAATGGCCCTCAAAATGAAATATTTAGGTTTAATAGAACAAAAATATTTATTTAAAAAAATAAAAAAATATTCATAAATCATCATTATCATTCGCATTCTGTACCTAATAGTGCATAGAGTTCTGCATTAGTACGCCAATCGCGGCATACCTTGATCGTTTTTGAAGCGTAAGACTGATCATCTTACCTTCATATAACAAAAATTATCAAGATACACTACAGTTGGTGTACAGTTGGTGTGCCCTATGCACTATTAGGTGCAGAAAGGGAATGATGATGATGATGATGGAAAATATTTTCGAGAATGAAATATGGATGTCCAGGCATTTATAAGGCTTATGATCTGTCATTGGCTGTTTAAGGTGGTCACTTTACACACTGCGTATATATATATATAAATAGTTGGATAATTTATATAGCGCCATTTTTGTGAAAATCACCTCAAGGGCGCTGTTCAATTAATAAATATCCCAGTACGTCTTGCAGCTACAGAGCGCATGGACGGTTGGGATTCTAGTTCCTCGTTTTCAATTAAGATCAATCAAAAATTATAACAGATAGAAGCTAGATTACAGGACGTCTTGCAGCTACAGAGCGCATGGACAATTAGAAATTTAGCCCCCAATTACACACTTTATAAATTGACAAGTAATTTTAATGTATTAATGATATTTAAAAAAATAAATAATAAAAAAGAGTAAGATTACAACACGTTTTGCAGCTACTAAGCGCATAGACGATTGGAATTCTAGACCCCATTTACAAAATTTAGGTATTTTAAAGTTGATATATAAAAGCTAGATAACCAATCATCGTGCAGCTACAAAGCGCATGGACGAGTGGAATTCCAGTAAAGTTAAAATGATATCAATAAATTTATAAAAAATAGAGCATTGTAGTAAATTGATCAAGTGTTCATGCCAAAAAGTAAGCAATAAAAAACTAAATGAATCAAACACTGTTTCAACTCCATGGTTAACAAAGGGAGATAGATGTCCGAAGAGAAGATTTTGTAGACAGTAGGAAGATACCATCGCCATGTGGCCCTGGCCACTGGCTGCTTGATAACTTCTGGAAACGCACGTATGTTGTTTCTGAGTGATGAAGCCTATTGTTCTAACGACTTGGTGTCCATTTTGGTCCGCATTATTTCGTTTTATAAGACGCAACATTCCTGTTCAATTCACCTTTTTAAATGAATGTTACACAATCGCGTGTATGAGCGGTTTGATTTATCATTTTGTATGTTATTAGAAGGCAGATATTTAAAATATTATGTATTTATCAATAAATGTCAGTTCACTTTTAGCAATATTTATTATTTTTGAAAATTCATTGATCGTTTATTGATGTAGGTGAGATTTATCTGGCTGAATTACTTCACCTACCAATTAGGTCATGCCTGAAAGTAATTTTCAGTTTTTGTACTTCTGTTTAATACCAGGGGTGATATTTCAAACGCTCCCGCGGCCGTAGAAAACACTTTTATCTCGCGTATTTTGTATGTTAATACGCGAGATAAAAGTGTTTACTACGGCCGCGAGAGCGGTTAAGAATAGCACCACAGGCGCAGTTAGTTGAATTAAGAATATTTCGAATGTGTCCAAATGTTTGTAGCTAATGCTGGATTTTACTTCCTAATGATTTACGAGTATTGTTCAATACTACTCTCTAAAAGGTTTTACATAATTATATCCATTCTAGACCCGGCTAACACGATCGTGCGGGTAGACAAAAAATTAAAATCTCGAAAACACTTTGAAAATTTCGCAATATGCTGGTCGACATTTACCGTGCAGGATAACAGAAATACTCTTAAGGCATTAGTTTATAAAATTTATCGCCAGGGTCGTCAGTGTCAGCTGTCAAAATGTCACGCCGCGATGGAGGTCAAACTCTGTCACGTAAATATTGTATAAAAAATACAAAAATTCATTATTTAAGTAATGTGTGATATAATAAGTGTAGTTTACATGTGCATTTTAGTGGTTAATTAGTTGTTTATTTAAAATACTTGTGTAAATGTGGCAGTTATAAAGCACGAGCGTGCGAGCTGGGACGTACCTGTGACATTACAATATTTATAGTATAATGACATATTTTTATGTTTTCTACGTGTGCTCATAGTTTTTTTTAATGAATTCCGTTTATTTAGTAATTTTAGTACCTTCTTATTTGTGTGTGAGGAGGCAAATTTGGAAAGAGGATAACTTTACGGAATTGGAGCATCAAGCAGTCAATTTTCCTGAAACCAACTTGGAGGTACGTTTTTCGTTTGAGTTTTTTAATGATTATTCCAAAAAGCCGTGGAATTCTCCGAACGATACCAATAATTGACGAAAGGAGTCCCTTAAGAATTAATGTTATCATGGGATGCATTCTAAACCCAAATTTTATATGAACTGACAAAATTCATGGGTACTGGAAAAAAAGTACACATTAGAATCAATAGCATCAACAATGTCAAAATAGATTTTTCATACTCCGTTCTTCCCTCCATTTTGTTGATAGAACGATTTCCCCATTTACAAGTATTACAAATAAAGATGCAACCCTTGATTGATGCAGTGCAAAATGCGTGTCTTAGGTTCGAGCGATTTGCCGGTGCGTATTCTATCGACGAACTAGTGATACTCTTTACAAGTAGATGTCTTGTTTGGCAATTTGTGCGGAATAAGCCCAGGCCTACAGGTTAAAAAAACTTAGTAGTAACAACGTCAAGTGGGCTTATGATAGACTTTAAAATCTACCAAGGTCCTTCTTCTCCGCTTTTTCAAAGAAAAAAAAAGAAAAAACCCTTAGATTTATTGGTTTTCCATTTGGAAGTTGGAGAAGCTCCAACAAAAACCCCAGAACGAAAATGCAGGGCTCATGAGATAAATTAAGTAAATGAGAATCATGTGTATATCCTATCCAATCATAAAAAAATGTGTACACATGTTGATCTGCCTATTCCTATTCCGCTTGATTTAAAATTGAATACAATAAACAGAAATTTAATTTATTTGTTAAAAAATGGCTTCTGGATTTGGGTCCTGAAAACTGCCTTGAGATGGTCACCCCACCAAAACAGTAGTCTATTTGAACTTGGAATTATCGTTGCATGTTTGCTATTGAGGTTTTATGTTTATATCAGTACGGTTTTATTTATTATATAATATTAAATTTATTATGTACTAGAACATAAAATTAAAATAGTGGAAATGAATGCCTCGACACGGGTTATTCTCAGTGAGGTGTTTATATAGAAAAAAAAATATTTTATGTTAAATAAATAAATTCCAGATATGTATAAGGTACGATGGCTATCATGGCTATGATCACTTTACAGTGTTAAACGATAAAATAACTACCCCAAGAATTTGTTTTTTGGTAAACTGTAAAAACTAAACCAAAATAAAATGCGAAAAGTGCAAAATATACCTTTGCCTTTTACTTAATAAGTACTGTTTAAATTTTTTTTTTCAGTACTTTTTCTTCTCTGTTTTTCATGTTTTAAAATGAAATGTTTGATATTTTTCACTAAACAGTTGGTTTTATTTAAGTTATTATTAAGATTTTAAGACACGTAAGATTATTTTTATTTGTATAAACATAGTTTTGATCAGCACGATCGTAAGAGTGAATTTTCTCGGAAACTAAATTTTTAAATTTTTCAAATATATTTTTTTTTATCTCAGTAAAGTCAATCATATAAACTATCATATAAAAGAAAAAAATCTTGGCAAAATTCAAATTTCAGCTTCATGTCTAAAAGAGATATAGACTTGCCCACACTTAAGATAATACTGAGTCTGTGTATGATATACGTTTCGATATGTGCTACAAGTATTTTTAGCCAAATTATTCACTGTTGAACATACAAACCGACATCGTTTTGATATAATGTAACATATAAAATAAAAAAAAATTGTTTCAAAAAGACAGTTTACTATAGATTGATGAGCATTAAATATCACTTGAAAAATAATGTCCCCATACATTGTATGAATAAAAATATTAAGGAAGATATTTGGTGCTGTCAACCAAAACGGAGTGTGCAGAAGACGGTTTAATCATGAATTAAAGGCACTGTATGGCGTACCCAACATTGCACAATTTATCAAAATAAGAAGATTATAATGGTTGGGCCATGTGCACAGAATGAATGATAACCGCACCCCAAAAAATATTATTTATACCACTCCGGAAGGCAGACGAAGCAGAGGCAGACCAAAATGAAGATGGCTGGATAATGTGGAAAGTGACATTAGAGCAATTGGCCTGACAAACTGGAGAAGAGCCGCGGGGTGCAGGGACGAATGGAGACAAATTCTGAAGGAGGCCAGGGCCCACAACGGGCTGTAGTGCCACTGATGATATTTCTAGAAATTAGTTTTCTCGCATATTGTGGCAAGTTCACAGGCATGGGTCATTCCTGGCTGTATCACTAAAAGCACATATTCTGTATTAAATAAATGCATTAATATTATTAGACGTTTTGCAACCATGATTAATTTTACGTACATTTTAAGATTAACGTGAAGAAAAAAACCGTATTTTAATTTATGTATAATATGCAGTTAATGTTATGAAACCATATAAAATATTCTTTTCAATACGTGGGTAGGTTTTCACGTTGACTATGTATTTTTTCGGGTCATCCCGTGTATGTTGGATTCGTTCCGATGTTCCGATGATCGGTGATCATTGCAGAATCCATTTTAATCTTTTTTTTACAAAACACACAGTGTACCCTGAAGATGGCTCATGCAGTTTTCGGAATAAATCCAACTTATACGGGATCACCCATTAAAAAAACATATTGATAACAATAATATAATCTAAATGAGTATATACATAATTATAATAGGCCAAAAATCACGTCCGCGCATCAAACTGAAGCCGACTTTTACGTTTTGGCCATTAGTTACTCTGTAGACGTTGCTTAGTATACAACTGCCGATTTAAATTCAATTATGCCGTGTTGTGTTGTTAGTAAGTGTGAAAATACTGCCGGGATTAAAAGGTAATTGGGTGATATCACATTTCATGTGTAGGTAGCAAATTCACAGATAATGTTATTTAAGGATTCGATTATTTTACTGTCTGTCAGATTGTTAAATAAAACAAGGCAGATATTTAGTTGGTATTGCCAGGGTAGTTGATTTTTTCCCGGCTTTCTACTTAATGACAAAATGATTATCGAATGTTTTTTTTTATGTTTTCCTAAAAAAAATACCTATTTTTTTTATAGTTCAGTCAGTACAATATTTTTTGTGGTAAAACATAACATAATATTTACAAATTTGTCTTATATTTGTGTTATGATAATATATTGTTCGCGGTCAGGAAACATTACACGGTCACTTCACGTATGCGCGCAAGCGGAATGTCATAATACCATGTCTATACTCGTTTATATAAAAGGCAATGTTCGTATGTGTGTCCACGATAGACTGAATAACTACTGTAGATCTTTACTATGAGCATATTTATAACACTTAAAATCTACAATTTACTTACAAGAAAAAAACTTAGCGGTTTATTCATCGTTCACCAGGGTTGCATTCGCCGAGAACGCATAACCAAAAAAAATTAATAGATGTTTTTTTTTGGGATATAAAAAAAAATATTTTTTAATGTTTATACACAACATTCGTTTTTTATGGATTCCAATCAGACTATTTCCTTAAATTCCTTTTGATTTCTACCTATTTATCATAAATGGATTTTAGCAACGATTAAAAAAAAATACTCAAATTTCTTACATTTTTGAAAATCGCATTCCCACATACAGTGCACCCTTATCGGTTGGAAGATCAGCGTTTGACATTTGGAAATAGAATACTGTACTTGAAAATTAATTGTTTTATTTTTTGGAATTCAAACAAAGGTACCTATTATTATTTTTATGGAAAACTTATAGAGCTTTACATGGTGATTCTATTGTTAAATAAATTTAATTGAAGCTTTTAAATTAGTAATTTAATTAAAACAATTTATTTTGTTGTCACTTGCTACGGATTTATTCAAATGATTTAGAGAACAAGTGGGTTTTAAGTTTTTTCCGAAACATCACTTCACTTTCACAGCCTCGCACCTCTGCTGGGAGAGCATTTGATGCCATAGAGCCTGTGACCGCAAATGCACGTTCACTAAATTTAGTGCGCTGTTTGCGTAGAGGTATTATAACTTTTCCTCTAAGACGTAGCAGATCTAAGCATGAGACGCCTGTCAGCTAGTTCACCTGGAATGCATAGTTCCCTTAGATATTCCGGAGCAGAGTTGTGCAGTGCCTTATACATAAGCCAACAGAGTTTGTATTCCACCCTCAGTGGAAAACGTAGCCAGTGTGATTCCCGAAGTAGTGGAGTGATATGATTGAACTTAGAGATTTCGAAAATAAATTTCGCTGCAGCATTCAATACAGATTGTAGGCGAGTCATTTTGTTCATTGGTGATACCATTACAATAATCGACTCTAGATACTACAAACGCATTTAATAATTGACGTGCGGCATCAACTGGAAAATTTTGGGTATGCTTTTAATTTGTCTCAGCTGGTAGAAGCACGAACTTATCGTTCTACTAATTTAAGCGTCAAGAGAAAGGTCGGAATTGAGTAAAACTTCCAGTAGTTTAACGTTAGGTAAAGCGGTACTCCCTACATTGGGTAGGACCGTATCCTGGATCAAATTCTGTCGTCTGGCTGAGGCCACCCATAGTTGTACAGTTTTTGATGGGTTTAATGTTAGTCTTTTTTCAGCCATCAAGTTTCCTATATTCTCGATGCATCCATCAATTAAATTGACAAGCACACTTCTCTCGCCTGGTTTGCAATAAAAATACATCTGTGTATCATCTGCATAGCAGTACCAACTTAAATTAAATTTACGGAAAATATTTATTTTAATTTTAGTATATCCATCATTAACAAGTACTTAGATACACGAAGTACGCTTAAAACAATAATTGATATTACACTTTCAATTGTGTTCATTTAATGTTCATAAGGAATATTTTTGTGTTTTGTTTTAATATTTTTTATTTCCCTTCTTAATTACTATATAAAAAAGAAGCATATTATATTTTACAGAATACTTTATTTTTTCTTTTTTATGTTATACAAAATTATTATAATTGTCCATTATTTACTTGAGGAGCTTTCTTTAACATTCTCTTGTATACCCACGAACAGGCCATGTCCTTGTGGGATTTTTTTGTTTACTATTTTTCTATTAATATGTACTTCATTCATATGTAATTATGCTTTATTTTTTAATACTCTGTTTTATTCTCATGTTTATTGTAAAAAAAACATTAAAAAAATAATTAAAAAAAAATAAATCTATAAACGAGGATGTATTCAAATTTAGCTATAGCAAAGCATTGCCGGGTTCAGATAGTTTTTATCAAAAATAAGTGTTTTCCTAACCTTGTTGGGTTTGATAATTAGTATATAAATATTCTAGAACTTGCCGAAGTTTTTTTTCAAATGTCATCGGGAAAGCGTCAAATTATAGTACAAATTTCACACTCAAGTAAAAATACTTTTTCTAGGGGTCAACTAAAAAACTTCATACGTACTTTTGTAAAATTTCTTTTGGTGCAGCGTCCACAATGTTCCCCGGTAGTTTTGGTTCGGAAGAATGTCGCTTTAAGTTTTAGCAAGGGCAGGTTATGTGACTTGTTTACTAAATGAGATTTTGGATAATGATCCTTGTAGGAACTTTTGTAATACATTTAATGGCGAGCATTACCGTACTGGGCCGAGTAATTACTTCTTAAAGTCTAGAAAGAAACGCAAGATGACTCTTACAAATTGTGTACTTAGCAGAATATTACCACGTTCTAGGAGTCTAGTACATAAAAAGTATTAAATACGGTTGTTTTTCTCTCGAGTAAAGTTAGACAGCTTAATTCATGAACAATTTTGGCAACATTTTTCTTTTCTTAAACGTTCCTAAATTTTCTAAATAAAAAACTAATCCCAATTCAATATTTTTTTCGTTGGTAAACCATTAAATCGTTATGTATGAAATCATTATAATTTTCCTGTATTGAATATTTAGGTCTTAAATTCAGCAGTTTGGTGCTCTTGTTCTTATATAGACTATTTCGCAAATTTAACAAGAGATTTTTTATTTGTTTTTCAAGTTAAATAAATAAAATCAGTAAATGAAGATTGGCACTCAAAAAATTTTGAAAATGCTATTTAATAACAGAAAAAATAATAATTCTTTAGCAACATAGATGTTTAATAAAATAATGTACATATTGCCATTCATAACTCGATTTTATTCAAAAATAATGCATATAACAATATTTACCGTGATATATATTTTTTTAAATAAATTTAAAAAAAAATCGAACTCAAAATCATTAAAATAAAATATAAGACGCTCATTTATACAGCGTATACAACGGTAAAACACGTCGCATCGATTGGTGCGAGCAATATGACATATTAAAAAAAAAACTGTTTTTAAATTTTTAATAAAAGCATTAAAATAAACAAATAAAAAAATGAAAAAGGATTGCATTTTTTTTTACATTACAAAGCATACAAAAATAATAAGAGAAAAAATCCCACAGGCATAGCCAGTGCGTGGGTATACATGATTTTATTCGTTTTACGTTATAGCGCGTTCACAATAAAAATACTTTAATATTAGAAATAAAGGTTAAACCCACAAAAACAATTGAAAAATTAATGTTTCTGGTTGCTTACTTTTGCAGAGCAGCTAGCTACCCCCTCCGCAGTCCTGTTTTCTCTCCTGAAGAAGTAAGCAACGATTCGATTTCAGTTTTGAAACGCATCTCAATATATTTTTTAAATATATCTTCATGCTTATATCGATCATTGTGGTTTCGGATGTGATACGCGCAGAATGAACAAAATGAACAAAACAATTCAGTGACGGTAGAAAAACAAATCATAAACATCTTAAATCCATATCTTAAACATACAAGACAAAATACCAGAAGATAAAAACAAAAAGTTGGACATTGAGTTGGGCCGGTATTATGAACGATCGTCGAATTATTTTCCTATTATTAGTACAGTTAATGAAATCTCACTAAACAGTACTGTCGATGTGTTTCTACAGAGAAGGCAAGCATTCAAGAAGCAAGAGGCGTTATCACTCCTAACTTGGGATGACACACTTGCCATGTCTGCCTAGATCATGCCATGACTATACCCACTGTACATTTTAATAGATTCTACAATAAGATACTCTTTATTACATTTTGTTAAGTATGAAAATATATACTGTTACTGGTAGGTCAATGACGTTAGGAATATTTTGTTTTGTTGTTTTTATAACTTTTACGAGTACTGCGTGTATAATCTTTTCTTAAAACAACGCGGAGTAAAATAATATTAGAATGGTAGTTATTTTTTTTTAAATAAACGCATAACGCAAAAAAATAAGCATAGAACAAAACGACATCTCAATAAAACGGATACCAATAAGAAGAAATGGACGTCCAGTTGTGGCATTTTTGTGCCCGTTTCATGAACACATTTTTATTTGATAGTCTTAATTAAACGAAACATGAGATATTTTGCTATAAATCAAAACAGATCATGAGTCCTGAACGGAAAAAGAGGATAAGACCAACGAACACAGGAATCAAAGAAGCAATGAGAGAAATGCTCAAAGAAAAAAGAAAAAATAAGAGCTACTGCAAAGGCTCTAAAATATTGAAAATATTATCTGACAGATATTGCCATCATATTCCTAATTCAGGTTCATAATTACTTCAGTAGGCCATCTTGCCACCTACTTTTGTTTCCCAGAGAATTTGTTTAAAGATTGTGATGATCTCTTAGCTTCACCAATTATAGTGTTTGAATAACGGGAAAATTGTTTATAATTTTTATTTTAAGTCGTCAAACCTACAGAAGGATTTATATTTTTTATGTCTTTATTTTCTAAATTTTTTTTTATTCTATTCACGTTTTGTGTTTAAATAAAATTTTTCGATATGAGAAAAAAAATAAAAATTTAAACAAGTATTGTGTCCACTTCATTGTACCCTGTGTCTGTTTCATGAGACCGTGTTCATGAAACGGACATTTTCAAAATATTTTTATTTTTACCTCACTTGACGTGACTTTTTTGATCTGCCGTTAAATATTATATTGTGAAAATTTATTATTTGCATATTTCTTGGTTACGTTTGCCAAAAATGTATAATTGTATGATGCTTCTTAAAATTGTCATTTTCATAAACATTCCTACGGCAGATGCCTAAAAGACAATGGATTGTCTTTCATTTAACCGGCCGAAATCGGTTAGTAACCATTTAACCATTATTTTAATGATTTATAACGCTATGAACGTTGTTAAAATGCAAAAATCGGCCGGTATACCAAATACAAGTTTAAAAAGTTGTATAAAATTACTAACGAATGTTTATGAAACCGACCCACAGTCTATTTAATTTCCATTAGCGCTACGAACCGTTAATCGTAACGATGACTTCTGATAATTGTGTGTTCTAAAAACTAAATTATAGAAAATTTAGACATAAAAAAACAGTTTTGGCTTTTAGAATAAGTGTTTTTTAGGACCCTAGAAGTACCTTCTTCAAAGTACCCCACCCCCCGGGGGGGGTGTCCGCTCCCCAACCCTCCCACCCTATTTGTTTGTCTGTTTTTTTTTAGTTTTCCACAAAAAACGATTAGAGCTATAAGAAAACGGCAAATTTAAAAAATGTACACGTTTAATTGTCTACAAAACGATGCTTATTAAATTGTGATGAAATTCACAGTTTTTAAAATATGACTACTTAAACTTGTTGAAAAATAAATATTAAAAAAAACATTAATATTCTATTTATTCACAAACTATAGGAGCAATGACAAAATAATCGAGAAACGAATTAATCTTGATATTTATTTATTTATTCATTCAAAATTACACTCGTTTACATATTAATGAACTTATTAAGGCTTTTCAGGCTGTGCCCGTGTTAAGCCATAATAACTCACAACAATAAAAAATACATTGTAAAATAAATTAAATTCGAATAACATGTGATGCAAAAGAATTAACGATCCAGAATTCTATAAAGTTTATAATAAAGAATGAAACAATGAATTATAACATAACATAGAAGGTAGGTAATATTAAAAATAATCAGATATAAATATTTAAATATCAATTATACAAATTTAGTTACCTAGATAATCAAATCTACAAAATAATAAAATCATTGAAATTATTCGACAATAATACGAAAAATTAATTTAAAGGATAACTGAGATATGGTTTACAGAGTAATGAATTAATAAATAATACAAAATAAATAATAACAAAACTTAAATATATCAAGATGTAAAAAGCAAAAAACAAATGGAAGGAAAGCAGGTCAGTAAATTTTCACTAGTCCCGAATTTAAAAAATATCGACAGTATCCTATCGATGTGCAGCAGCTTATAATTGCAGACATTTTTCTTTCATACATTGGCACTTGTGAAGTTCTTTATGGCTGCCAGAAGATGATTAAACCAATTAGAAACCAGAAAGGTAAAGTTTATTTGAGCTAGTTTTGATTGAATGGTTAGACCATGGTAATTTATCCTTCCCACAGATCGCATATGAATATTATGATGTGTCCTGACTTTATCTATAGTTTTTTAGCAGATCACAATTGCTTCTTTTACAAATAGCTACCTCACATTTAAACAGTTCTTTTGATGGATATATTTACGCGAGGCATGTTACGCTGTTACTTTAGAATATAAGTTCTGTTTAGGCAAAAATACAAATTTTACCACCAAAAATACGATTTAAAAAATAATATTAAAAAAATAAAAGTAGAAATGAGAAAAAAGTATGAATGCATTTTTTGTGTAACGCTGCGGAAAATGCTCATTGTTTTTATGTAAATTTAGTAGTAGCGAGCTCGCATCAGTAAAACCTCTCTGATTACGTCACAATACCTAATTCGTCTATTGTCGAAATCTATGGAAGTGGGGATGGTAAAGGGTGTGTAATTTTTTATATGACTGTCGCTTCCCGCTTCGGTTCTGAATGAACCCTGATTGCGGCGGGCCCTGGGGTTTCCGCCCCCCACTTTTTACACACCCTGTAATTTTTATACTGTTTTCTGCAGTAAACTTTTCAACCGACCCAGAAATAAATTACTATTGCGAACTTTTAGCACTTTTCCCGAGCATTTCATATCCCGCTTTTGCGTCATTAAAAAATATTTTACGCAAAAATCATTTCGAATTATGTTTGAAATCTACTAAATATTTGCAATTCATTTAACAAATAAGTGAAAACACATGTTGTTTATCTAGATAAGGCGATAGAACCAACTTCAAAACACACAAAAAACAAACGAAAAACAATAGTAAAGGACTAGAAAAGTGACTATATGAACAGAAAATTAATAAAAGTACGTTATTTATGAATTAAATGAAAATCATCGTTTTGTTCAATGTTACTTTATGAGATAAATTTAATGGTATAATTTTTTTTCAAATAAATATAAAATACCTTCTTAACAATCATTTAAAAAATATAAATATTTAATCACAAAGTCAAACCACTCAATATTCGTGTGACACACCTATTCTCAAAACTCAGTAGTTTTCTGTTTTGGGCCTTAGTGAGGTGCCATAATTCGCATCCGTAGAGGAGAAAACAGACAGTCTTCATACTGTTGAATGTGATGTTTGTTACTCTAGCCGCACTCCCAGTTCTTTTTAAACCTGCCATTTTCTCTAACATATACTCTTAGGTATTTGAAACTCGCGACCCTTTCGGTGATTTAGTGTGATAGAGTCAGGGAAGTTTGAGCATCAAGGCACAAAGTGTTACACAGTTCATGAATTTTAACAATGTTGATTTTAAAAACCTTTACATACAGACTACGTATTTAGCTTATCTACAGTGACCTGAAGACCTCTCACTGAGCCGTCAATTAAAACTGCATCATCGGCATACTCTAGGTGGCAGAATTTTTGTAAGGAGGAGATGGATATTCCTCGATCTAGTGGAATTGACTTCCAAAGGACGAAGTCTATAAGGATTATAAATTGGTGATTTAACTTTGTAAAGAATGACAATAGTAATAAGAGAACGGACGCAGCAAACTCTGGTGACAACTGTCATCAAGCGAAGGCGATACAGTTAGCTGGTTCATATACTGAAGATGGAAGAATCTGTTTGAATGTGATTTTATAAAAAATAATTTCATCGTCACCTTAAGCGTAAGAATATTGACCTTATTTTTAAATAACAAATTATCAAAATCCGTTAAATTTGATTAAACAATACAGTGCCTTATGCACCATCGGGCGCGGATGAGGGTTTAGTGAAAAGTATTAGAAAAATTGATGATATTTTAATGAATTTTATATTTTGTTTGCTCAATGTTTAGTTCGGAAATAAACAGAAATCCCATTAGACTTTTAAAAAAACGTAAAAATCATTGACTTTATCTGTTCTGTGATGGGTAGACTGTTTCGGAAAACGAGCTTTCAGATCTAAAAAACAAAAATAACATTTAAATAAAGTTTTTCTATTTAGACCAATCTTTGATCAGTACATATTTGATTTTCATTTATTCAACATAAAAGCTTTAACTTAAACCTCTTTTTCCAGGTGCTCTAGTGATCATTTAAAATTACATAAAAAATAAGATATTTCGACTCCCACATCTACCGAAACTAAAATCGGCAAGAACATTTTTAATTATAATTTACCTAAAATCCACATGACTTTTGTTCAGAGGAACCTGTTTTTTATTATATATTGGAAAAAGGGCTTAGGGGCTAAACCTTTTTCCAATAGAGGTGATCAAGACTAGATTTTCTTTGGGGGGAGAAATTTAAATAGGAAACCCCTTGATATTTTTTCCAGTATTTGAGTTTGATTCATGTAAATCAAATATTTCAAAATAGGAAAATTGTTTCCCGGCGTTGCCTAGTATGTGAAATGATTTGATAATATGAATCTATTCACAACAATAAAGGTTTCATCTCACTCAAATCAACAAATGAAAGAATTGAAGAAATATGGATTTCGAAATAAAGGCAAAATGGTAAATGTTACACAGGGCGTTAAGTGGCCACATAAAACCAGCCAATGATAAGTTAAACGCCCTGTTAATGCCCAGACTTCTATATACCTCCTCTAAAAATTTTCCTATCCCTGTTGTTATTTGTTAAGTTAAATACATGTCTTTGTTCATTTCTTTTATTTTTATACATCATGTGTTATTTTTTACTGATGCTCTTGTTTTGTATAATATTTTAATTGAGAATATTAGAAGCAAACTTTGAAATCTCTACCAAAAACGAAAAATAAGTTATTGATGCCGAAATAAACTTTACATAAAAACCAACCTACACAAATAATAGCGTAATTGAAAATCGTCTCTAAATCTTACAAAAACATATTTCAATTATGCTACTTGACACCGCAAACTTAGCATTCTCCATTGAGTTAGTGAAGCATAATTAGAAATTTCATAATTCTTTTTTCAAAGTTTTTCGTAAATATCTTAGTAACTCCTTCAATGGATATTTTTTATAAGTTTGCTTCTCCCTTAGTTGTTGAAATTTATTATTTGAGTATATTTTTCCTTTCAACTCAAACAGGACTTTGGTCCCATTGAGTTGGGACTTATGTCTCAATAAATATAATGTTAATTAATTCTGTAAGTAAATTTGATAAATAAATATATTACTGGTATATCTACATAAGCATGTCTGTATTTTTTTGCTTAATAAACACATGTTGTTAATAGTCAGCATTAGAATATTTTTTTAATTTTATTACATTATTACTTGAGTACCTAGAGGTGCACTGTAAACATGAACCTAAAATCTACTTAATCTTCACATTTGTTTTGAAAATGCTTTAACAAAGCGAAAGAACTGTTAGTTTTTTTTGTGATAATTAAATTAAATTTTCTGTGAGGTCTCTATTTTAGTACAAATTAATTTGTCAGCATGCGTTGCACTCCGAGTTTAAACACAAGTTGGTACATGATTACAACGCCAGGTTTGCAAGTATAAAAGGGCTAGCTGTTCCTAGATATTGCAATAAATATGGCAAAAGGACACTGCAATACACTAATCATAAAATATATAGCATGTAACCAAACAATATTAAAATACTGAGTTAAGAAGTGAGACTTTTGTTTAAATTATGGTTAATAGAAAAAAAAAATGTATTTGTGATAGTTTACAATTTTTGATAATGTAATATGTAATGTTTTTTAAAATTATTGTTAATGTAGGTTAAGTGTAAATAATTGATGCAATTTATAAAAACATGCTGACGAGTTGTATGTATGCAACTCAGAAGGACTTTAATTTAAGACTATATGAATATTTTTGAAAGAAAAATAATAATTAAAAATATAAAATTAAAAGATTTTTTCTTTGACTGCTAATTTCTGCTGTCTGTTTGTTTCTGAGCGAATTTCCGTCAGCAGGGCACATTTTGTCGTTTTATGTTTTATATATATTTATAGATAAAAAACAAATTGAAAAATAATAGCATAACATCTTTGAATGTATCTATATTATTTTCATTTGGTTTTTAATTTTATTTTAGAAATATTTTTTTGATTGTAAACTGTTTATAAAGTCTGTATATGTAAAAACTCTTTAGCCTTAATTAAAAAATGAAAATAGGAATGAATACTCCTATCATAGGTAATAAGATTATTTTTCAATAAAATGTTTGTTTATTTGAATTTAGAAAAATACTTTTGATTGAATCGGCATTCACTTTGTAATGCTTTATTGTAAATTATTATGAAAATTAACACCCTCTTAACACCGGCTTAATTATTAATTATTATTATCAAGTCATGGTTTTAATGACAAATTATTTCTTGTCAATATTGTTGATTCCCCGTCGTGCTGCTGCGGATATCCAAATTAGCCTTCTGAACACATCTTGTGGTCCTGTGGTCTTATCCTTTTCACTATATCTATTATTACCGAATGGAGTTTCTCAGAACTATTCAAGCCTTGTTTTGGGTCCTTTCAGATAAACAGATCTGGTGGCTTCTAAAAAAAAAATTAAAGCTTTATTATAATTAAAATAAATATATAATTAATAAAAAAATATAAGGTTTTGTAATCATTTCGGCAAATTGATCATGCTCAATCAATTTAATCCCAGTCAGTGAAGAATTTACTTCCCTCTTTTTTCAATCCAATGAAGTTCATATTATGTACTTCTGGATTACTTTCTTTAAGCACAAATATGCTAAGACTACCAGTTTACAGAGAGCTTCTTCAGGCAGCTTTTCTCGTTCGGCAACGAGCAATTTTTCCGTGTATGTGGGCACCGCCAAGGAGACTTATGTCCTCAGATGCGGTGTGCGCTATGTGGTGGGCAAGCTGTATTAATTATTATTAACTTTACCTAATGTGATATATTTTAAGAACTTAATTTCACTTTACATTTTTCCCTCATCGATCATGTTTCTGTAACAGTTCTTAAGGCATTTATACATATATTACATATTATACATATAACACCTTAGATAAGTGGAATAACCACCCCACGTCAGATTCCATCACTGATTAATTTGTTTGTTTTTATATAGATTTTATAATTAAATCGTAAACAATATTATGGATGTACTGGTAGTTTTATATCACCCGTCGATGGGAGGAGTGCTTTTTCGAAACTATAGTAGTGTTTTTGTAAAATAATAAAATTGCGTAACACCGATAACAAACATTCCAACAGAGATGAAGAACTTTTTGAAGATGAAAAAAGGGATTATAGAAGTCTAGGCATCCACTGGTCATATGACCTGTCATTGGCTGGTTTAAGTGGCCACTTTACACATTGTGTAACATTCATCATTCTGTCTATATTTTAACATCTAAATTCCTTAGATTCTTCTATCTGTTGGCGTTTGTGAATTTAAAGAGCTGTCTGTACTTTAAATAACTATCCATATATGCTAACCTTAGACAAGTGAAATAACCACTCTGCTTAAGAATCGACTAAATATTTCGTTTTTTTACAGATTTAATGACACAGTAAACAATATTCTGTATTCACTAGATTAGTTTTTATTCACCCGTCGATGGAAGTAGTGCTCTCCCGAAACTGTGTTACACTTATAACAAAGTCTTTTTTTCATAATAATTTAAAAATACGTTTATTTATTTTTTTGCAGTAACCCGCGATAAGCAGAAATGTATTACCTAAGATAGAATAATAAAATATTATTAAAGCTTGATCATTGTTTAATCTTAATCACAATAATTATAATAAAAATATCACCTAGTGATCTGAAATTAAAAAAATATCCCTAAGTATAAATGCACAGATTAAAAAAAAAAACTCGTTTTTTTCTCACAATTTTAAAGTGATATGAGTATGATATTCTGTCGAGTAAGAAAAATTATATATGCCACAGTAGCATAAAAAATATTTTTAAAAATTATAATTATGAATTCCCGCGAAAACGGTAATTGCTTTGGTTACGCCCCTAATACGCCACGATTTATGCTTATTTTCGTTACTTATAGTTTAAAAAATCTAAAATCATCAATAGTACATATTCATCCTGCAGGCAAATGTTTAGTTTTTACTTTAACCTTGCCAGAAATTAAATCCAGAACCTTCAAACACATGCATTTCATTTGTTTCCAATGAAATTTAAAAAAAAACAATAAGTAGCTATTTTATTTGAGTAAATACTCATTGAAAGGGTTTTTACATTTCAAAAGCTTTTCTACAAAAAGAAATACATCGAATACTTTGTTTGTAGAATAACACATTAAAAGATTAAGATCTGTAGCAGAGATTGTAAAAAAATCAAAGAAAACGGATCCGGGGAACAATGGCATCCCCTGACAGTCTTAGGAAACGTTTCTCGAAGGTTCTCCGTCGGGGAGTCGCTAGTCGCATCTAACAAAGCGTTCTTTTAGCATCTACCCCTGCCTAGCTCTTCATAGGAACCGTCAGCGCCAGAGGAGACGGCTGGGTGCATCCATCTATTAAAGAGAAGGTCAAATAAAGGCCTGCAGATATAAATAATAATTAATCATAATAATGGACATAAATTTTTAGTAACAATTAACACCGAAAAACGTTTTTTTTATTAAGGAGTACATGTATAATGTACATACATAATAACATTATTAATAATTGACACAAGTTAACGGAATCAAACCGCCATGCCATAGTCAACAAAGAAATCTAGTGCTGAAGATGTATTTTGTAAATCAACACTAGGACAGAGGCAAGCAAATTCCTTTGCTCCTCAACTTTATAACTCCTGCTTTACAGACGCAACAGAAAACATTAATTTAAGCCTCTTATTTTCTTATAGTTTATTTGTAAACTGGGTCGCAAATGTACTGCCATCATACGAAAGAAGGACGCATCTAACATTTTTTCGAAAATGAGTTAAATACATATTCGGAATCGCGTACGCATCTACTGGTACTTATCTTTCTAAAATAACCACAACCCCATTATTTTCCCTAATAAATGTGACTAAACTGCAAAACGTTTTGAAGATTACTAAATATAACAGGCTGTTCTGACTTATATAATTAAAAAAGACTGATAAAATACTTATTTGTTCTTCTATTCCGTTTTTAAAAACATCTCAAATGAATGTACCTACTCGTATTCAATTAAATGTAAGATCTGCTGGTAATTTCGAAGTTAATTGATTATTAGGTCGGCGTTACTAGTTTGAAAAGCAGTGAATAGCCAGTCACGTCTTTTTTATTTATTTGAGTAGAATCTTTTGGCATATGAACACTAAATAAAATAGACATTTACTTAATTACTAAATAAAAAGGGCGTTTCTTGTCAGAAACGTCGTTTCATTGCAGTATAACATATTTTCTTGTATTTTTTTACTAAAAAAATGGAAATCTTAATTTTTAAATATATAACAAACTAAAAATAAAAAAATACATATATTCCGTTAGGACAAACCATAATACATACTGTCGCATAATAATATACTTAATTTTTGTATTTTTTTCACACAAAAATTTTTTCGATTTCCGAGTTATAAAATATTTATTTTCTCTGTTTTTGTTTTACGTAGAAGCGTCCTTATTTCTTATGTCGGCAGTATATTGTCAATGATTTCTTTTCCAGATAAATTTTTATTTGTTTTCGTATTTTTTCTTAATTTAATTATCTGCATATTACAACAGAGATGAAGAACATTTAAAAAAAGGTAATATAGAAGTCTAGGCATCTACAGGGCTTATGACCTGTCAATGGCAGGTTTAAGTGGCCACTTTACACGCTGTGTAACATTCACCATTCTGCCTATATTTGAACATCTATATTCCTTCAATTCTTTCATCTGTTGATGTTTGCGAAGTCAAAGAGCTGAAACCTTTATTTATGCGGGTGAGATTCATCTAATTGAATAATTTCACTTACACACCTTTTCTTAAATGTTCTTCATCTCTGTTGTAATATGTTAATATAAACAGCTCCCCAGGGAGTTGAATCCAGTCCTTGTCTACAAAAATTTGGACAAACTCAAAATATTGTTGTTAATAATCTGCTTTATTTTTATTGTCTCTGAATTTATTTTATTATTTCCTATTTCTTGTTCTCTTATTTTCCATTAAAATCTAATTAAGTATTTATAAAAAAAACGTAAATTTAACACTCTATTTATATTTTTATGTTTCTTTTTCACTTTCACACCAAATATTTCATAATATATTCTAAATTTAGTATATCTATGCTAAAAAATTGTAAGAGTCCGGAAATTGCTTACGCACATCAAGCTAAAACCGATAAAACTACTCATAAATGAGTAGTTTTACGTTTTGGCAATTAGTTTCTCTGTAGACGTCGCGTAGCTTAGTCGCTTAGTACACAACTGCCAATTTACATTAAATTAAGCCACGTTGTGCCGTTTTTAAGTATCAAAATACTGTTTGGATTAAAAGTGAATAGGGTAGGATCACATTTCATGTGTAAGTAGCAAATAACATTTTTTTTAAATTCGATTAATTTTTATATATATTTGGACCCTTGTATTTTAGAAGCCTTACGTGTCATCTACAAGGCTAAGGTACTCGGAAAAAATCTTTTCTGTTTGTCTTGAAAATGGGATGTTTGATCACTGATTTTGGTTTATTACCTTTATGAGTCCAATTACCATTGTTGCAAAGTTCAAGAACAATGGCGCGTGATAATTACTTTTAACTACAGTGTGGATATCTGTTAAGGATATTCCATCTTTCCTGCATTCTGCTTCAAGATTATGGCGATGTCAAATGAAAAATGGGCACTGAAATAACAGATGTTCGATACTCTGTGAAGAAACATCATTGCATGGACAATAGTCATCGTTCCTTAATTTAAGCCTATATTGGTAACTTCTCATAGCTACGTGTCAGGTAAAAATTTGGGTCAAAAACTCGATTATTTTACAGTTTGTCAGATTGTTAAATAAGACGAGGTAGAAAAACATTTTGTAAGTGTTGCCAGAATAGTCGATTTTATTCGGTTTTCTATTAATAGGTATTAATATAATATTAAACCGTATAAATTTGACTTAAATACTAATGGTAATTGTTTTTTTTTTACGTTTGCCTAATAAAAGTATCTGTTTTTTTAAAGTCCAGTCGGTAAAATATTTTTTGTGGTAAAACACAGCACATTACACAGAATTATCTTATTCGCTCGTTGTTATTATTATTGTTCGCAGTCTGGTAACATTACGCGACCACTTCACGCATGCGCGTATGCAGAATGTCAGACTTTAAGACACAGCGCGATGTATGCAAACATGATTCTACACGCCTTCAAAATGTTATAATTCTATGCTTTGGGTTTTATAACTGGGTAAATTGATACGGTTGTTTTCAGTTTATCACGAGGTGATCACAGTAGACATTTTTTTTTAGTAAAAAACAAAAGCTGTCAGTTTTGTTTTTGATTATGGAATTTGTAAATTATTGCAATGCGGTAGATACTGCCAGGTTGCTCAGGTTCCTACTTCTCAAGGTAAAACCGACCGCCAAAATATACAAATGGCAATAAATATTCACGCGTACCCAAACTTTGATTTTCACGGCCATTCAGATGCACAATGAGTTTTTCAGGGTTATTATGCCCTGTGTCGTCCGTACTATTTATCAACTTTTCGGATGGCATTACAGCGTCCGTCATCAGGGTTGATGTTGAGACACGGTAAAAATTCTAAGTGGGTATTTGAGGTTACACATAAATTTAGACAAATAACATCGACCCTGATGATGGACGCTGTAATGAGATCCACAGTCGGTAAATGTTACAAACGTCGCACGGTATAGTAACCCAGAATAACTAATTGTGCAAATAAAACATTGTTTGAATACTAAAAATAACCACTATCGTTTTAAAACATTAAAGGAGTTTTTTTCTCAACTAGGCATTTGAGATACATTTTTGTTGATAAAATAAGTATTCTGTCAACAAAAAACTCGAAGCGTAAACAATACGAAAATAATAAAAGTCAACGAAATTCGTTTTAGGTTTACGTAAAATAATTATTTGACTTTTCTATGGAGCAAAAACCGGTTGAATATTTCTGGATCTTTCTTTTCGTAGAATTGCTACTTTTCCTCTGTCTGTCAAGTGAAACTCATTCACTCGTTTTAATTTCTTGAAACATATTTTAGTTCTTTAAGGAAAATGTTTAGTTCAATGAGTTCTGTTAGATGAATTATCTGGATACTCAACGTCAAAAGAAATTTAAAAGAATATCCGTAAAATCGTTTTAAATGCTAAATTTACTCTATAAAAAGAAATATCCATTAAGCTACCCGTGATTTTTAAATTCTTCTAACTTGTTGGTATTTATTTTTTTTTACATTTTTATTTAAGAAACTTACTTTGTGGTCATTCATCATAATAAAATGAATATAATACGACATTTTCAAAGCAACACAAGATTCTTTATCGTGAGATACGTAACTGATGAATTCTATCCTATTTTAATATGTTTTTAGTTAATTATTTAAAAAAAAAATATATATTAACTAAAAACATATAAAAAGTTAAATCCAAATTATCAAGTCTTACTGAACCACATAAAAGCAGTTCGTCAGCAGGTGCTTAAAGTTAAGTTCTAATATATATAATAATCTTATCTCTTAAATTCTATTGCATATAAAAAACTTTTATTATTATGGCAAAAAAGAAAATATGTATTACCATGTGCATCGGAAATATGTTACACGTAAACAAAAAAAAAATGGTCCAAATAAAAAAAAATTCAACGTAAAAAAGCAAGTTCTGAAAGCCAGAATTTTAGCGTACGTCTTTCTATTGAGCCTGAAAAGTTATTTTATTTTTTTATATTTCATGGGAGCATAATATACATTTTTGGTATATTGTACTCTAGTATTCTTTTCCCGTATTTATTATTGATTTTAGAGAGAGCTTGTTCATCTACACTAGTGAACCGAGTATTATATACATACTCCAATTTATTTCTATGCTGAGAAACCAGCTTGGACTACAATAAAACTCTAACGGATAAAATATTTATAGATTTGTACAAAAAAGAAATTGGAATATCGTATCGCTGGCGGTTCCTTTTTTTTCATTTATATTTTGATCATAAAATTTTGTAAGTTATGAACAAGGTTTATGTTTGTATTACTGGAGAAAGCCCATGAGATTAACGCGTATCTTATAATTGATACTGAAAATGGCGAATAAACTATTCTTAAAGTACTATCAGGGACACAATATTTCAATATATACATTTTACCAACTATTGATCTAAGCCTATTACACAATTTTTGTACATGAGCATTCTATTTAAAATGGCAATCGATAGTTAATACTTAATTAACATACTCACTTTTGTTTTCTAATATATCACAATTGCAGGGTTGTATAATATTCTGATGGATACAGTGAAAATTATGAGAAACTTAACGGGGCTCTATATCGAATTTGGCATTTGGGGATCTAATGTGCAATTATTTGGTCTTGTTAGCATTGATAATCAAGCCTACACCATCTTTGCAATGAGGAATTCCAGCCCAATCCGGAATTAAATTAAAAAAATGTTTTTGTGTACACGTGAATATTTAAAAATTTTGGAGTAGGATAAAAAACGCACGCGATAAAAACGCACGCAAAAATAAATAAAAAATGTTAAAAATAGCATTCATTTTAAAATCGTAAATAATGACGACACTCCTTATATCTACGTGTAGTATTTTCGGTTTCCGCTTTAAAGCCCCCGCATCTTGTAAGGAACGTTTAGACCATAGAAAAAAAGAGTGAAAAATCTGAAATCCGGCAAATAATACTTTGTTCACATTTCAACCAGAGATTATGTCAACTTTCTAGGTTTTTCTAAATCAAAACGTTCGTAAAAACAACCATAACATTGAAATGAGCAAATTACGATCAACTAAATGAAGTAATCAAAGCAATAATGCATAGATTCTTGTCAGTTTTGTTATTTGCTGGAGGAAATGGAAATGGAAGAACTAAAAAAGGAATGTTTGGTCAGTTCAATGCCTCTCAGGCATTGAGTAACTGATAACAACAGGATTTTAGAAATTTAGCGGACTGTATGGAATTGTTACTCACTTTTAATGTTCTTCCGATTGTTTCTTATATGAAGCACTTCACTATTGCTGCAGCACGAATACCGGTATCGTGTAGATGTTGTAGATGATGATGAACTGTACAATTTAGTCTATTTATAACACACTAAACTTCACTTTTTACTAATATGCTGACGCAGTATATGATAAAGATTTATCAGAGAGGTGAATTTTCACTTGTGACTTTCTCACAAAACGGTAGAAGTAACTTACCGCGGTCAGTGAAAGTAAGAACGCCAACCGTTTCATGACGTCACTACTGAAAAGTGACACACTGATTACAGTCATTTGGCGCGGTATTTGATAAATGTAACTTTAAAAAATCATATCTTTGTAAATAACGCACAAAAAAAAAAAAATTTTAGAAAACAGTTGAATTCCTTATTGTATAAAATCATCCTGTAATTGTTTCTCAGCAGTAACTTAATTGTTATGTGACATCACTAGTGCCGTATCATCAGCGTGCACAAAATTTTTGGCATTTATAAATAACTTATTCATAATAGTTACTTATAGTATACATAAAGTAGGATCCTGAGGCATTCCGGCAATTACACATTTAGTCTCACATAGTTTTTATTTATTTTTACACATATTTTCCTATTTGATAGATAATTCTCAAATAGTTTTAGGTTTCCTCATATTTCATAATCATTAAGTATTTGTATAAGTGTGCAATGATTTATCGTAACAAAAGCTTTATAATTATCTAACAGTAAAAGTAGATGTTTTTTGTATTATTAAGGCCATTATTAATGCAATTAGAAAAATACAGTATTAGTAGTTCAGTACTTTTTTATTGTGGAATCCGTACTAATTTGAATCTTTGATTGAAAAATTGATTTTTTTAAATTTTAATGATATATATTTTTAGAGAATCTTTTCAAAAGCAGGCAAAATACTAAATTAAGCATTATGAATATATCCAGTTTTTCTACTGACATTTCTTGGTGGAACTGCATTTTTAATTATAATGATAAAAGTACGTGCATAGTTTTACTCCACTTTTATTTATAATTTTTTTTCACCAGTCTGACGATGTTGGTCATGACGAAACTCGATCACTGCTAAAAATTTATAGATAAAAGTAGAATAAAACTATATACGTATTTTTATTATTAAAATTATAAAGCATTATTGATACGTATTATGGAGCAAATTGTTTTTGCCTGTAATGTTAATTTATAGTAATCTACCTACATACTAAAGCTTGATCGCAAAAAAAAAACCGTACTCTAACGTCATCCGGAACGAAGAGGGGTGCGGGTGGGGAGTACTATTGCAATACCGTATTACACGTAAATATATAAAACAGTAAAATAATCCCGGCATTTTACACAAAATATCATCAAAATCTTGTAATGTAATTGTAAATTTTTTTTTTTTTTTTTAAAACTACTAAAAATATTTTTAATTCACAATTTATAAAAATGACGTCCTCTTAATGTCAGTAAACATTTTTTACACATTAACAAACATATTTGATAAAACTAAACTACCACCTTCCTACATCAATTAGAGTTATAAAACCACTACCAAGGTTTTCAAAGGCTGTGGCGATTTGGCTCTTGGATAAGGCACAATGCCCTTAAAACATAGTTTTTTATTTATGTATATTTTTTTAATGTGTGATTTCTTAATGTAGTTTTTTTTTATGTTTATGTTTTTAATGCAGATATGTTTCTATGATTATGTACTTGTGGGAAGTATAGCGGGGTGGTCCGCGGTCATTCGGGTGAATATCAAAATATTTAAGCGAGTGACCGTGGATCACCTTGCTGTCGCTGTCGCTTCTTGTTGAGCTGCCTGCGGGTGCGATACCTACCGCTATCACACCATAATGTTACAACTCGCGTCTATCTTGGTACGGGTTCACCTACATAGATAGATGCAAAAAAAATAATTGAAAATATATAGAGAACATTGATATCCTATGTATTACACACAAATGTTTTTTAATGTAAGTACACATTGTATTAATATTATTTTTAATATTCAAAAGTTTTTTTTTTCTTAAAACCAAATAAAGATATTATTATTATTATGTGTTCGAAAAAAAACAAAATCTGGATGTCTACGTAAAATAAACTAAGTAAAAAAAAACTCAATATTCCACGGTGAAAATACCGTTATTTATGAAAATTACCGAAAAATTACGTAATTTTACATCCATAGTTACACGTCGTAATCTCAATATACTGACTCCAAACAAATGTGAATATTTTCAATAAATAACATATTAGTGAACATTGACAGCAGTTTGTTTTTTTAAAGTTTCGCATAGTAACAAAACAAGTTCCATATATTTTTAAAATTATTTCAAATAAATTGCACTCTATGTCAATTGAACTGCACTGTCTGCCATTGAGAAAACAACGGAGTATAATAAAACCCATACATCTAGCTTTTTTTATTCCTAAAAAGCATTCGATTCAATTTAAAAATAGACTATTATTGAGGCACTTCAAAATGCAAGAATAGAATCTAGATATAAACACCTAATAAATGTTATAGTTGAAAATGCAACAACGACTTGATGACAACATGATATGAATCTGAAATCTGGGTACTGTGTTATTGTTTATAAAAAATAATACATCATTTTTTAAACCAATAAAAAAAAACTACTTTTTACTTTATATCAAATAATTTAATTTTTTTATGGAATATGACCACATATGTTTAATAATAATCATAAAAATAACATTCATCTTTACTGACCATAATATACAATGTGATAAATACAAAAATAAAACAAAGGTATTGGTTGCGGATTATGTGGGTATGCACTGTGAACAATGTTTACTGTCACAACTTTAACATCGTTTTACCCTCAACCCCTGTTCACTTCCCACTTTAGTATCCCTTGATCATCCGCCACAATAAGACCTCATGTAGTGAATCACGCGTATATTTTGTTGAACATGTGCAGTATCATAGACTTTGTTTCCACCAACCACCAGTGTTCAGCTCCAGATCAGCGGCCTGTCCTAATGTTGGTGCTGCTCGCAATTGATCAGTTGGACCACCGTGATTCCATCAAGAATGAACTGGGTTTCATTCCATCCATTCCTAATCCATCTCATTCGTTGGAATTGTGACCGATTAACACTGCATATCGAGGATATTAACTTATTTTATTAAAATTAAAATACATTTTACTCCGCTAATGATATCGTGGAAGCCCTAGGGCTTCGCTTCCCGCAATTTCTCACCCCGCATCCGCGTGGGAATTTGTTTTCTCATTATAAGCTATACATGGTTAAATGACAAACTTATTGCCGCTAGCAATTTTTCACAGCCTGACAAAAAATAAATAAAAAATACAATAAAAAGTGAACGCAATTTTTTTTTTTTTTTAATTGCTTATGAAGGCAGAATACGTCCTATTCAACTTAGAACTTCAAGCTTAGTAAGCAAATCCGTCAACTACTACACTACAAGGCAAACTTATTTCCACTTGATTTCATTTTTACGGATTTTTACCTGAAAATAGCCATGGAGTCAAAAACACTTGTCCAGGGATCTGCTTTTATTTTACAATCAGAACTGTATTCTTTATCCGCCCGAATACATACAAAATAAGAAGCAACTATTTTTAAATGAAAAAAATAGTAGCACAACAGGCCAGAAAGCCCAATTACAATGGTGAATTATAGCACAGAATATCCAAGCTTGAGAAAAATTACATTTAATTTTTGTGTTTTCACCGGGAATCGAGCCCAGAACCTCCCGTGCGTGAGTCGAGCGTCTTGACCACTACACTATAGAGGTCACCATTTTATTCATAGGATAATGCAAACAGTAAATTAGTACACAGCCAATGCAAAAAAAAGTTCTGAATGTTACACAGCGTGAAAAGTAATCACATAAATAAGCTCCACAAATGCTATGACTCTCATTTTTCTTTCACAAAACACATATTTTTAATATTTATAAACGTGGTACAAGTTTGATTTGTTTATTTAATAAAACACCGCTTATACCTCATGGACATATTGGACAGTTAAGGTCAAACCGCACTGAAGCGTCGCTGCACTTGGCGCTGCATGGCAAAATTTTGTATGGAGTGCCGCGCAGTGTAGCTCAGCATTGCGACTTGTTTCACCCAAAACAGTGAAAAAAATATTTCATGCAGCCGCGACGCGCCGCGCAGTGCCACGCATGCCGCTCTAGTGCAGTTAAACCATAAGACGGAAGTAATATTGTATATACTGCGAGTGCCTCCCAAAAGCCTTTAATACGCTTGCTTACTTTACAAGGCATCGGGTTCTCGAAGTCCTGGTCGCCCACTACTGACTGTTCTTTGGCATTTTTTGTCAGAAATTCGGGACGCAAACCTGACATGGGAGGACGCACAGCTGGCAGCCGATAAAGATGCTCGGAGGCTCTTTGTGGACACCATATGCTCCAACTAAGAAGAGGGCATAGAATGATGAATATTTATTTAATGTAGCTTTATTTGATTCGCGTTTCACAGACGAGTTGCATTAAGCAAGAGTTTCCTCAGATTTCTCGTTATTCCCTTTACAAGTATCAGGTATCGGCTCTCGTCTAGGGAGAGATGACGCTAATATATTATTCAGAGCACGTCTACCAGACCACCTTCGCCACAGTCTCTACACCTACATCAACACTCATCTGCATCGCCAGAGATGAGAAACCGAACATCAAATGAATAGAAGATTGCTGGTGAACCAATCCAATCGAAAATTGGCCGACTTACAAACGACGTTAATAAGAGGCGGACATACTCGTACACACATATTTTTCGGACCAACTGAAAAGTAATTTTATACCTTCCTATCCATATCCGTCCTACTTCACATTTCTTAGCGCAACTCCACGTAATAGTAATGACGCGTGTAGTGCCTATAATAAAATACTTTCAATGCAGTATCAAACGTACATCTAACAAATAAATAAAGTAAGTAATGCATTAAAAATCTAGTTTTCATACATTAATCTTTATACTACTCTCACAGACTTGTTTATCTAATATCTGTACCTCAAAGGCAGACGGATGCAAATCCAAACGTGAAATATTCAACAAAAGCCTAAATAATCTACTTACTCTAAGTGATTTCTCATAATGTGTAGCAATAATTTGTATTTTCAGTATCTTAATACATTAGTTCTTTTATTTCACGACTTACATTTTTTCAAAATCAATAGACACAAACTGGATACGAAAATGATTTGTCATTTCATCCAATTCTAGATTTGCATCCGTCTGCCTCTATGGTACAGATATCAATCTAAAAAATAAATTAAGTGGGAATTGTGTGTACTTACCCATCATTAAACGAAACCGCACATAATAAAATGGAGACCGAGCCATTAGAAGAATAGACATCATTCCTCGATAACTACACATGTGCATTCACCATCTTCCAGGAATTAGTAAGCTGCTTGTTAGCCACATGTGTGGCAGTAACTACCTTAAATTTTCGAAATCTACCCTACGGATAGATTTTTTTATTTTTAAAAATAATTTAGCGTTATGTTGCTAGAATTCCACACATCCATGCGCTTTGTAGCTGCAAACGATAAGTAATCTAGCTTCAATATAGGCTAGGCATTACTTTATAATATTAAATAAAATAAAAAACAGTTTTTTTTTTTTTTTAATAATAATATATCATCATCATCATTTCTTGTAATAGAGCATCCCATTAATTTTTGATTGTAATCCAGAGTCCCCTTTTTACCTAACATCTTATCTATATATTTTTTATTAAACATACCTTGATGGGGTGACCATACTATGTCACCAGTACCACGTTTTGTATTCTAAATGATTCAATTTTAACGGATCAGAGGTCAAGATTATAATGTAATCCATAAATTTATCATTGAACTAAAAGAGAAACGCAAATAAATTTGATCTAACTGGGAATGGAACGCACCAAAAAACATGTTTGTCAAATTGTGATCGTGTTTTGAGAATTTTCTGAGCGATAAAGCTATGGTTTTTAATAGGAGTGCCAACCAACTGGACCTGATGACTCATCAAACCAGATGACCCCAAATTTAAATGAAACACTCTAGATCATGAAACCGACCAAGATGACATTTTCCAAGACTCCGATTTCAACGCGTCACCATTTTTTAATTTATGCAAGATTTTGGTCACATCAGCAATTAAGAATATTTTGAACCAAAAATAGCTTTCATAGTATTTTAAATAGATTGAGGAATTATGTAAAAAAAATACTTAAAAAAAAAAATGTATCAATGTTACAGTAATTAATTTCATATGCTGTAAGGTATTTCATTGAAAATATTTTTCCCTATTTTATTTTTGTGATTTATGTAATAAGCCTCGAGCCTATTTGGACCTGTTGTGTTCTAGCGTTGTTGAGAGTCGCAGGTTTAGGAAGACAATTTCGAGTTAATTCTTTCAAATTTTAATTTAATTTTTATTTATCGATCCCCACGAACAAATCGTTGCACCATACGAAAAATACTATAATTGGAAATGTTGACGCGCGTCACGCGTTGAAATTTGTAGGTATTTTGGTAGAATATTCTATTCCTCGAAGCAGAAATCTTCGTTAATTTTGCGAGTGTTTGCTAAGTGGCAGTGTAGAAATCTGTACAAGTTAAGCTTTCACGCTAAAGTGATAAATATTTAATTCTCCCTCGCTACTTTCTCGTATTTAGGCACATTAGAATGCTGTTAGACGTTTCAGATTATGTTCACCTTATCGAAACAAATGTTCTTCGCTACTCTTGTAAGTCGAAACAAGTAAAGTAAGCTAATATATTATTAACAGGACCCAGGACAACCCTACTTTGTGTGAGGGAGGCTGTAAGAGGGATGGAAGTCCTTGAAAGGTCGCTTTAGACTTTTCATTTGTCAAGATAAAACAAAAGGAATAAAAATCAAAGACAAAATTTTAATGAATACTTAATTGAATGACTTATTCTAACAAAATGATGTTACTTCATTAGTGAGAAGCCAGTTAGAGTATAACTCTACAATATGGACTTATTACTACAATTGTCACCAAAATTCTCTTGAAAGAATATTATATATCTTTTTTGGGTGATACCGTGTATGTTGGATTTGATCCGACGTTTCGGCTACCATTGCAGGAGCCATCTTCAGGGAAAACTGAAAGACTTGAAAGAGTCCAAAAAAAATTCTTAAGGTATATTAATTTGAAACTTAGAAATAGTCAGGAATTTTTCAATAACGATTTTTACTAAAAACATTAAATTTGTTAAAACTTCATGTTTTATTATAATGAAAATTCAATATGGGATTGCCCTAAACTGTTATCTCTCATCAACTTCAGGGTGCCTGGAAGAATGACTAGACAGGTGCCACCGTTTTGAAGCAACAAGTCACGGACAGTGTACACTAGTAATGCCGTATTGAACAGACTTCATGAACTTGGCAATAGGTATTCCCACGTATCTGATATATTGAGTGCAGGGGTTCTTATGGAACAAACCTTTATAACTTTTTCAAATATGGTTAATGGTAATTATATTTATTTATTTATGCATACATACAATTTTTGTTCACTTCGCCCAGCTGCATGAAACAGTATTTTCTTGTTATATTACTTTAAAGTATATTATTATTTAATTTGTTTTTTACATTTATTCTTGAATTGTTTAAACTAACTACTTAATATGTTGTATGATCTTAAGGTTAATTTGTTTTTATAAAATCTTGTATAAATTTTAGGTCTATTATTTTTAAATAATTCTTAGGTAAAAGGAAATCTATGTATTTTAAAAAATATGAAAAGTATTTTTGTAAAAAGCAGATTTGCCGTTTATTTTAATAAAATAAATTATTATTTTCCAAAAAACTTTTATTTATTATTGCGTTTTTTTACTTCGCCAACATTTTATTATTCTTGTGACTTATCAGTCACTCAATCACAAATAACTATCGACGTGCTAAAAAACATGCTAAGCATTTAAAACCGCTATACGTAATTGCATCTTCAATTTGATTCAATTAAACTATCAGAATATTTATAACGTTGGATCAGCCTGTCCGCAAGAAAATTTATCTTACAAGTTCAGTTTTAAATTAATTCGAACAAAACATACATTTATATATAAGTTAGAGACAAACTTTGAGCTAGGCGCACGTCGTGTCGATTCAAATAATATATATCTTCAAAACATAAGTCGGGATGTGAGAATATGTAAAGAAATTAATAAATTATTAATGTTTTTTTTATTTTATTTATTTACAATTCTAAAAAACCCGTTTGGGTTATATTAGAAATTATATATTGTCTAGTCATTTTATGTCTCGTCTAGACTAGTTAGTTCAGTAATCATGTGCTTTTTCAGATTGATTTTTAATTTGTCTCCAGTAAAAGTTTTCAAGTAGTAAGGTAGGTCGTTGTAGTGTTTGTCTTTGCTTTTTCAATATGGTAGTGTTGTTGTTGTCTGGTGTTATATTTGTGTATGTCAGTATTTTTGGCTATTATTATGTCGTCGTCTTGTATGTTTCCCAGTGTTATTTTGTGCACAATTTTTAAGGTCTCAATTTAAGTCAAGTAGTTTATGTGAAACTGATGTGTTTTTTTGTACAGTTCAGTCGTAGAGGTCAGGTAGGGTAAGTTGTATGTTAGTTTAAGAATTTTATTTTGTTGTTTTTGTATTCTTGTTATGTCTGTCTTGTTACCAGTTCCTCAGAAGGCGATCATGTAGCTCAATTTACTTTTGACATAGGCTTCGTACATCATAGTTTTTTCCTTTCTTGGTATAAAATCTTTAATTTTGTAGAAGAGGCTATGTAGTGATGCCATTACCTTAGTGAGTCCGTCTATGTGTTTCGTCCATTTTAATTGTCTGTTCATTGTGAGTTCAAGGTAAGTCACATGTTTTAGTTCTTTAAGAGTTTCGTTGTTTATTTTTATGTTCATGTTATGGTTCTTCTTTTGTGTTTCGAAATGTATTATATTGCATTTCTTGGCATTTAGTGTTAAGAAGTTTTTGTTTGTCCATTCTAATAGTTTTTGCACGTCATTGTTGATGGTTTTAGTCGTTTCAATTTTATTTTTATTTTCATATAAAATTCCTAAGTCGTCCGCATAGATTGTTTTTTTTCCCATTATGTCACTGTTTATTATGTCGTTAATGTATATTATATAATTTATTATATAAATAAAACACGAGTGATACTTTAATCCACAAATTTGGAATATCCAGTGACCGGTTTCATCGCTTTTGCGACATCTTCGAGACTGGTATCTTTATTAAAAAGTTAAATGTATTTATACAGAACAGAGGTGAGGATACATAATTCAAAGTTATATGTAAGTAAATTAAATAAAGTCATTTTTATCTTAAGGATCATTATCTACAAATTTTCTATGGGTTAACTAATGAATGGATATAATGTTATTTTAATGAGTTTAAGTATTTTATTTTATTGTTTAACTCATTAAAATAACATTATATCCATTCATTAGTTAACCCATAGAAAATTTGTCGATAATGATCCTTAAGATAAAAATAATTTTATTTAATTTACTTACATTTAACTTTGAATTATGTATCCTCACCTCTGTTCTGTATAAATACATTTAACTTTTTAATAAAGATACCAGTCTCGAAGATGTCGCAAAAGCGATGAAACCGGTCACTGGATATTCCAAATTTGTGGATTAAAGTATCACTCGTGTTTTATTTATATAATAAATTACAATAAACTTCCATCAAGAATTTTCACTTACAAACTTAAATGTTTTTATATTATATAAAACAATGGTGCTAATATTGATCCCTGAGGTACTCCGAATTGAATTGTTGTTATTTCATTTTTGTGTTCTGCAATTTTCGTAAACTGTTTTCTTCTTTGTAGATAGTAAATCCAAATGTTTGTAGACAGACTGGATTTCCTCTAAGGGAGTTATTTAGACCTAAATGTTTTGCAACATATGGGAGAATGATGTAATAACTTATATTTACATATAAGTTATTAATTTCAAAAATACTTGGTACACTTCCACTTATTTATTTTGACCAATTAGCGCTTTCACCCTTTCATGGTCATCTTTAGACTGGTGGAAGATGCCCATTAGAGGGTGAAAGCGCTAATTGGTCAAAATAAATAAGTGGAAGTGTACCAAGTATTTTTTAAAATTAATAACTTATATGTAAATATAAGTTATTACATCATTACAATGGAATTCCATCAAGAATTGTCAATAAATAATTTAAATGAAAAAATATAAAATAATTTTGAGAATGGAATAAGGACGTCTAAATTGAGCCCAGTAAATGCCTAGACTTCCGTTTTCCTTTTTAAAAATGTTTTTCTTCTCTGCTGCAACAAATTTCATCATCATCATTTCCTTTTGGAACCTAATGGTGCATGAGGCACTGCGTTGATACACCAATCGCAGAGTATTTATATGTGATTTTTGTTAAATGGAGGCAAGATGATCCAGGTATAAAACCAGAACAAAGCAGAAAAAAATTAGACAAATTAAATTACTTAAACCATAGTAAATTAAAACAATATTTTTAATTTGTCCAAATTTGTCTAGACAAGAACTGGATTTAACTCCCCACGAAGATGTTAATATTAACATATTACAACAGATATGACGAACATTTTGGAGAAGGTAATATTCAAGTCAAGGCTAATAGAATGAAGCAATTAAAAAGTATAGAAATTTAATAAAAATAAAATTTTCAGACGTTGCCCAGTGTGTAGGTCAAATAATTCAATTACACGAATCTCACTCGCATTAATAAAAATTTCAGGTCTTTAAGTTCACAAACATCAACAAATTAAATAATTTAAGGGATATTGATGTTCAAATATTGGCAGAGTGGTGAATGTTCCACAGTGTGTAAAGTGACCACTCAAACCATAAACACATAAGCCCCGTAGATGCCTAGACTTCCATATTATCTTCTTTTAAATGTCCTTCATCGCTGTTGTAATATGTTTATAAAACTTTAAAAAGTGCATATTATATTTTATTTATGTTTCCAGAACCACAAAACCACCCAGGAGGATTATATAGTAAACACGCTGGGATGTTTTGAACAAAATATAAAATTTAACATTACAACTCAAATAAAATGGAAAACCATTTGAAAATTTAAGCAGCGACTACTCCCTGCATCGCATTTCAACTCACATATTTGCGTTTACTTATAAAAGTCAAATATCCCTTTATACGTCGCTAAGTGCAATATACGTAAGGCCATTCCATAGTCGAGTAAGGCCAGAAGAGTTTTCACTCGGATAACTTGTAGTAAAACTAGTCGTGGATTTGGTCCCTTTGCGCAGACATTTTGCAAAATTGAATGAAATCCTAGCTCCACTTTGACATTTTTGGCCCGACCGTTTTCCTTGACGTCAAAGCAACTGTTGGCTTCTAATATTTTAAATTAATTTCAATCCCTGTGTAAAGTCACCTTGCAGAAGTTACAGTTCAGCCAGCAGCTGTTGCACGTCTCACAAAGTCTAAATGAATTACTTTCGAAATATACATTTAAATTGGTGTTTAAAAATTAAAGCATTATTTTTTATTAAAACTTGATGTAAATTGATTTATCTGTTTTTATCATAATACAACAGAGATAAAAAACATTTTACAGAAGTGGTAGGTGGTTTCATACAAATATTCAATAACATTTAGCTTAAAACATTAATGCTTTAAATATAAATAAAATTAATTTGTTTTATAAACCACTCTTTATTGACACAACCGACTATTTTTGGCAACTACGCGTTGCCCTCTTCAGAGTTGTATAATTACTTTTTATAATTACATAATAGTTGTAATAAAAACAAAACGTAGCTGCTGAAACTAGTCGGTTATGTCAGTAAAAAGTGGTTTTTAAAACAAAGTAATTTTATTTCTTTATTTATTTATTAACGGACACTGTCCATTTTTTTAATTTATAGGGTTTAAATATCAAAATAAAAAAATAGTTTAAAACATTAAAAAAAAGAAAAGAAGCATTGACAAACATAAGGGACTTCGAGACAGAATCTGGACTATTTATTTAGTGCTCGTTCAAATCGTTGTAAACTTAAACAAAAAAATTACAGATCTTGTCTTGAGTTAACAATACGACAAAGACGGGTCATTGGAGAATTAAGGCCATAGTTTGTTCTATGCTGATAGATGAACAGTACTTCATTGTTTCTCAATCTACGAGTCGGAATATTTAATTTTACTTGTTCCAGTAATAAAAATAATTCATATAACAAGTTAGTGCTACGAATATTCAAAATATAAAGATTCTGTTGTTATACTTTTAATATGTAGCTCCCAAAACTGTAGAAGTTTTCTTGTAAAATAACAAAAATTGTGTTACACTAATAACAAAGTTTTATTTTCATAATAATAAAGTTGCAAATTGGTTCATTTTTGAATTCTTTAAACGATGCATAAAAAAATAATGTTGTATTTTTATCTCAACAATTACCAAATTTTCATCATGAAGGAGTTTTGAAAAAAATATGTAAAAAGATAAATAAAAAAAAATATCATTCGAGATTTATAAAAAATATTACTGAAACTGATTTTCAATCATGTAATTTTTTTGCTGTGTAAGCATATTTCACATAAAACGCGAAATGAACTTTTAAAGAGGTATACAGATATATAGTATACATCTATATTTATATGTAAAACAACCTTTTAAATCATGGGTGTGCTGGTGAAATCGCAATATCCAAAATGTAACGCGAAATATTTTTCGCAAAAAAAGGGCAGCCCAAAAAAACAAATCAAGTTTGACGTATCACTTCCGATGTTTTCTACGAAGAAGCTATACAACCGTGTGAAAAGTAATTCGATAACACATTTTTCAATAAAAAGCCTACTTTATACAGCGCTTTGTACAGGTTGTATTGAATTTACCCTTTGACTTCAACCCATATGGTATTTCGGAAGAATTCTTAGTAGTGATAGCATTCCTTTTTTACTAGTATAAAATTCCTATATCACTATTGGCTCCGATTCTTAGGGGATCTTTTCTCTCTTGCTATAACAGGGTCGGTTTTGACGCCACAGAGGTATCCGCGAGGGACGCCATTTTCCCTTCTAGCCATTTTCTTTTCCCGCCTTTGCGCGATACGACACTGGCGCCAGATCACGCCAAAGGTAAATAAGAAAGCCGTATGCAGATATTCTAGGGCACATCTTAGATTTCTAGACTTCAATAAACGTATAAAAGCAGCCGAAAGGCACACGACCTACTTTGAAGTCGTCAATTTTAATGACATCCATACTTATGTACATGGAACGTTCTGCCAGTGATGCGAATCCTCGCGGCAATATTGTCTGTTTAAATATTTATCCGGGGAATAGACCTTATATAGTATTTTTTTATTCTAGGGCACATCTTAGATTTCTAGACTTCAATAAACGTATAAAAGCAGCCGAAAGGCACACGACCTACTTTGAAGTCGTCAATTTTAATGACATCCATACTTATGTACATGGAACGTTCTGCCAGTGATGCGAATCCTCGCGGCAATATTGTCTGTTTAAATATTTATCCGGGGAATAGACCTTATATAGTATTTTTTTATTCTAGGGCACATCTTAGATTTCTAGACTTCAATAAACGTATAAAAGCAGCCGAAAGGCACACGACCTACTTTGAAGTCGTCAATTTTAATGACATCCATACTTATGTACATGGAACGTTCTGCCAGTGATGCGAATCCTCGCGGCAATATTGTCTGTTTAAATATTTATCCGGGGAATAGACCTTATATAGTATTTTTTTATTCTAGGGCACATCTTAGATTTCTAGACTTCAATAAACGTATAAAAGCAGCCGAAAGGCACACGACCTACTTTGAAGTCGTCAATTTTAATGACATCCATACTTATGTACATACAACGTTCTGCCAGTGATGCGAATCCTCGCGGCAATATTGTCTGTTTAAATATTTATCCGGGAAATAGACCTTTAGTAGTTTTTTCACTTTGACTCTGCCAGGAATCGAACCTGGGACCATGGAAGCGTCGTTGGCAAATGCACCAACCAATACACTACTAGGAAGACTTATCTCCTCTTGAAAGTAGCCATAGAGAGAGTTGAAAACGGTCGTCCAGGGTTCTGGTTCTATTTCAAACAGATAAATGTATCAACAATATTTTGAGTTTGTCCAAATTTTTGTAGACAAAGACTGGATTCAACTCCATGGGGAGCTGTTTTTATTAACGAATTAAGACAGAGATGAAAAACATTTAAGAGGAATTTGAGAGAAATTTGAGGGATTTGAATCCAGTCCTTGACAAACTCAAAATAGTGTTGATAAATCCACCTGGTCCATAAAGAAGTATTGAAGGACACATTTAGGCGTTGCCTAGTATGTAGGTGAAATAATTCAATTAGATGAATCTCATCCGCATAAATAAAGGTTTCAGCTCTTTAACTTCACAAACATCAATAGATAAAAGAATTGAAGGAATATAGATATTCGAATATGGTCAGAATGGTGAATGTTACACAGTTTGTAATGTGGTCACTTAAGCCAGCCATTGACAGGTCATAAGCCCTGTAGATGCCTAGACTTCTATATTACCTTATCTTAAATGTTCTTCATCTCTGTTGTTATGTTGTTTCAAAACGTTCCCGTCTCTTCATCAATAACTATGGTGAAGGTGTATAGTGGGTTTTGCATGTTGGTTTAATTGGTGTCCTGACGAAGAGACGGGTACATAGAAAAGTCGGTAAGTGTTTATATCATCATTATCATTACCTTTCCGCACCTAATGGTGCATAGGGCACTGGGTTTGAACACCAATCGCAGCATATCTCGATCAATTTCGTTACATGAAGGTAAGGTGATCAGTCTTACGCTTCAGGTTCCAGCCCAGGGACAATGAAATATTTTAGTATAAAAACACCCTTTCAAATCAATATTTCATATAAATCATGTCGGAAATAGAACCCGAGACCTCTTGCATGGTAGACAAACGCGCTTACCATTACACCACGAGGCCGACATTTGTGGCTATATACAAATATTTAATAACATTAAGTAAAATTTTTGACCACAAAGTTAATGTTTTAAATATCAATAAGATAAATGTATTCTTGGTTTGTCTAAATACGAAAATACAAGGACATAAGTGTTAAACATTAAAAAACCAGCGGTGCTATTCTGAACCGCTTTCGCGGCAGTAGAAAACACTTTTTTCTCAGGTATTTATTTACAAAATACGTGGGATAAAAGTGCTTTCTACGGCCGCGAGAGCGTTTGGAATATCACCGCGGGTCGTGGTCCAGTGCTCGACGGATGTAGATAAGTACTCCTTGTTCAAACAAGCATGGTCTACTTTGGATTTAAAAGTCTTATTTACCATAATTTTTTTTATTTTTTTTATAAAATGGCGAAAAAATGAAGAAAAAGTAGTTATTTTTATATTTTTAAACAATTTGCGATTGATTGCCAACAGCATTTCTAATATTCACCGAATACATTTTTTATACTAAGACGTACATATATGTCGGTCCTACAATATTGTTTATAAATTGTGAATACAGAAAATATAGTTAAAATCGCAAAGACAAACCAAAACTTTTTCCCTTTATCCCTCTTTCCCCCTCCTCTCTTCAAAATATAGTGTAGATATTTAGTCAATTTCTATTTCTTAAAAAAAAATGCGTATATAAATGTTTTGTTTTATAATGAAAATATTTTAATGTAACCACAATATATTTTTTTTTTAAAAATTTTGTATATTTTATAAAAGCAACATAATACAATACAACAAACGTATCAAAACAACATGTTGAGAAAAAAATTCTGAGGTTAAAATGTCCTTTTAATTGTATTCCAATTAAATCCTCAATTTGTTACTAGGTATGTAAAAGGTATGTGTAAGTGAGAAAACATAAAAATATATATACGAGCCTATATTTTCATATACGACTGATTTTCTCAAATTGAACGGTTTATGTAGGTAGAAAAAAATTGCCCTAAGGCTATATGTCCACCCTTATACATATGATGTAAACTGTATTTGTGTATAAGGTGTTTAAATAAAAAATAAAACCAAAAAAAAAATAGATCTATTTTCTTTACTGTAAACTTTGTTAACTGACTGGCTGTTTTAATCAAAATGGCGAAAAGAAACACAATAATTAAATATTTACAACACAGCTTTTCGCTTAGTTCCTGCCCACAAACCGTGAAATTTAATCATAGGAGAAAGCGTTTGAAATTTCATTTAACATTTGCTGATTGTTTTCGGAATCTGAGCAAAAGTCAATTGTAAAAATTCAATGCTTTCTTAGAGGCAGTAAACCGCAAAGTTTTAAAATATTCACAGCGCGAATGGTTCCTTGCTGAAAATCACTAACTTACTTTAAATTGCCTATAAATCGTGTTCTTGTAATTGAATACAAATAAAATGAGACCCGGAAAACGGTTTTCCATTGCGTAAAGGTGTAATTTTCCAATTGATTTTTGAGTCTTGTGTAAATACAAAGGCTTAAATAAGCACCATTAAAAAATACGAATAACGTTAAATTTAATTGATTGACTACGACGTTATAATCTATAAATTAAATCCAATATTTAAGGCTGTAGTCTGATGAAATTCAAAGGAGTTATACGATTTAGTAATTTTGAAATACCGTTTTTTCAAAATCGTTGAAACATATCTGCTCGTACATACATACGTTTTTTTAAAAAAAATATAATTTATAATTCCATAAAAAACAGTATGAACTAAAATATTATTTGAGTTTTTTTTTAAAACGATTATTCAAAACAAAATTTTAACAAGAGTTTCAGAAAAATGTTTGTAATTTCTTTATAAAGACAAATATAAAATTTTTTCAAACAATTTTCTTTTTCAAATCTAAGTTTTTAAATTATAAAACAAAATTATATTATTGTTTTTATAAGAGAACCAATGCACGTTAGTTTAGTTTAAATATCAAATAGCACAATTTGTCTTTGAATATTAAATATATTTTATTATAATATTTTTAGTTAGTCCAAATGTTTATGGAGTAAATACTGGATTTCATCCCCTAGAGAGTAATTAATACTTAAAAATAACAACAAAGATGGAGAACATTTTAGAGAAGTATATATAGAAGTCTTGGCATTTACAGGGCTTGTGACCACTTTTCCCACTGTAAAAATTCACCATTTAGTCTATCTCTGAATATCCATATTTATTTAATTATATTCCTCCATCTATTGATTTTAGTGAACTGAAAGAGCTGAATTCTTAATTTTTGTGAAGAAATTAATATGATAAAATCATTTCACGTTCTAGGCAAAGCCTCAAAACATTTTTCCATTGTTTAAAGGTCTTCTTGGACCAGTTGGTTTTGTTTTAATATTTTTTGTTTGTCCAAATGTTTGAAGACAAATGACTGGATTTCATCTCAATGACAGGTCAAAAACCCTGTTATTGCCTAGACTTCCGTATTTCCTTCTCTTAAATGTTCTCCATCTCTGTTGTAATTTTTTAATCATCTTTTACTTTAAAAAAAACAAAAAGTTTATTATATATATTAAAATTTGTTAAACAGAGCGGGATAACATTTTTGAGAAGGGATATAGAAGTCTAGAAATTTACAAGGCTTATAACTTATCGTTGGTTGGTTCAAGTGGCCACTACACACACTATGTAACATTCATCATTCTGCCTATATAAAAATATCAAAATATCCTTAACTATTCAATTTGTTGACGAATGTAAAGGAAAAGGGATGAAACATTTGTGATGTGGGTGAGATTTATTTTTTTGAACCAAATAGTCTACTAGGCAACGCTTAAAAACGGTTATCCAACTTTTTCTTAAGACAGTTAGTTTTTTGTCAAAAAACAAAAGTCAACATATGGAAGAGTTCTATATGTAAAAATAATAAATTATGCCAATTAACAGGCTTATGGAAGCCCTAACCGATTGGAATTAATAAGTATGTATATATATTCCTAATAACAGTTAATCTAAACAATCTTAAAATTTATTTAAAGTTACAAAAAGTATAATTATGGTTAAATCTAGGCGAACATGGCAAGTGTGTCATCGCGAATCAGGAGTGATAATACCGTTTTTTGAATGCTTTCATTTGCTGTAGGAACACATCGACAGTACCGTTTAATGAAAATTTGTTCACTGTTCTGTGGATTCTTGGCAAAGGGAAAAATAATTTGATGTTGGTTTTATAATTTCCCATGGCAAAGACAGCATTCGTTTGCAAGTTACGGTAAGGTACATTAAGGTTATCATTATAAGAATATCATGGGCATCTACACAGTAAGATATTAATTTGGGCAAGAATATCAAATCAGCCGAAATCTTTCTGAATTTTAACCTGAACATATGAAATTACTCGAGACGATCATAATAGTTAATTTTAAAAGTATTTGTTGCAATTTAAAAAGATTTTTAAAATTAACGTTGCATGGATTCAATCCGCGTTATATGAATATTAGAATTAAGTAAGGCGTCGTGGCGCAGTTGGTTAGACGGCCGACTCTGAAACTGGCGTCGCGGTTTCGATTCCCGCCAGTTGCGAGAAAAGAATCGATGAAAGATGTTTTCCTCAATTGATTTGGGTGTTGTGGTGAATTTTTCATTACGTCCTTCCATATTCCCTCTTTACCACCTGCTGACAAGCCTCTAAAATAGAGGCTTAGCGGGTTATTCCTTAAAAAAAAAAAAGAAGAGTTGAGGAAATGCGGATGTTTAAACATTGACAGAATGGTGGATATGACACAGTGTGTGAAGTGACCACTTAAAACAGCCAATGACAGGTCATAAGCCTTGTAAGTGCCTTGAATTCCATATTTCCTTCTCAATAATATAAACACTATCTCTTGCAACAAATTGAGTTCTAAATAACTACCTAGGTAGGAAATTTATCCTATTTACGAACATTTTTACATATTTTAAGCATTGTTGGGTATAGCAATTGTCAAAAATTACTCACAAAATAATAATTTTAATGTTGTATTTATTTTTATTTTTTTTGTGTTGCGATTTTTAAAGAACGGCCCCTTAAATGGCAAAATCGTATAATTTCTTTCCTTTTTATAAGACTCCAGACTTTTTATAACTAGCTTATCACATTATATCGACAATTAATTCGAATTGACAAATCATTATTTGTATGTATTTATAATTGTTACCTTTTTTTAACATCATTCCATGTCCGTTTCCTAGTTCGAAAATGTTTTTTTGTACACAATGAGCCCTCAGGCATCTTATAAAGGATACTCTATTTTTTATGTTTCTATACTCTATTTCTAAATACTGTACGTTGTTTGATTTTAAATTTTTATTTTAATTAAAAAAATAACACGTGCATTAACGCACATCTGCCAAATATAATGTACATACGAGTATTCAAAAAACATGTTAAAAAAAGGTACAAAATTTAGGATGTAATAACTATTTAATTATAATAATAAAAATACGTGTATAATTTTATTCCTGGTTCAAATACATTATCATTATAAAACTTTATAAAATTATAAAATTTACACTAGTTTTTATTATATACATTTAAACAAAACTTATATTCATATAATTGTTATTACCGTATACTGATATGATTTTAATTTCAACTCTTTTATTTCCAAAATTATATAAAATCATGATTTACATCCCCTGCTTGCACTTGTATGTAATAAATATAATTTTTTTTCGTCTCTTACCGGTCAAACGATGTCGGTCACTACGAAACTCGGTCACTGGTAAAAATTTAAAAATAAAAGTGGAATAAAACTAAATATGTATTTTCTTATTATAATTAAAAATGCAGTTCAACCAAGAAATGTCAGTAGGAAAACTCAATATAATAACTATTTAAACAGACAATTAACTCGCTAATACACATTTTGACAGAAAGTAAGGGAGGAAAAGTCAAATACTGGTAATCCTAGCATGCAAAAGATTCATTTTATTTCTTCAAACCGTATTTATTGAGTAATGTTTTTTTTTGGGTACTCATGTTTTATATAATTTATATGTACGTAAAAGCTTAGGTATAAACATGAATAATATAAAAAAATTACATTTAAATGTTCAATGGAGAGTAAAAGCTGTAGTTTTTAAATGAAAATATGCATGGAGGCGCTATTTTGTTCCAGATTATAAAAACATACGTTGGGACTTTCCGAATTCCCAGATCTTGTCTAAGCCCTTTGTATCTTTAAAAATGCCTCTGTTAGGGGTAGCACACCAGAGTGTGGACGGGTGGAGGCATTCAGCGGGTATGGAACATGAGTGTGAAATGTAAATGAGGCGATGCTCGTAAATTATCTTGGCAATTCCTTGAGGATTTATCGTCCTGTCTTATTCTGAAACCGTGAAAAGCTGACGCACTAACCTTTAATTGAATATATATCGACAGTTAAAATGTCATTAAAAAAAAAAACAGAAACGTGGATGTGGAGTTTCAAACATAGACATAATGCTAATTGTAAAGTGGCTACTTAAATCAAACAATGAAAGTTTATAAGCCCCGCAAATGCCTAGACTTCCAATAAGCCTTTGTTATTTTTTTTTCGTTCTCTGTTGCAATAAATTTTGAAGAGTAAAATCCACCCTTGTCTACTTGTCTGTTGAATAAACGAAGTGGTTTTAAAAATAAGTGAAAAAATAAAACGCGTTTTCAGGCGTTGCCTGGTAAGTGAAATCATTCAGCTGAATAAATCTCAGCGACATCAATAAAGGTTTCAGCCTTTTGACTTGACAAAGTTAACAGATGAAAATCTTGAGGAGATGTAAATGTTCAAATTGAAGCAGAATAATAAATATAACACAGTGTGTAAAGAAGCCATTTAACCCAGTCAACGACAATTTATAAGCCCTGTAAATGCCTAGACTTCTACGCTACCTTTTTAAGTTGTTTTTTCCTCTATTACAATAAATTTCGATATATACATCTGGTTAAAAATGGCTCCCAATGTTGAAATATTTGGTAAATAAAAACTTAAGCTGCTTTACAAAAATAAATGTTGATTAAAGGTTTTATAATTATCTATAATGTGGTAAGGGAGTTTTAAATAAGTGTTGTTTAACTAACGTATGATCGAACAAATAATAAAAACAAATATTATCTAACAAACCATTCTGAAAATGTACTGTAGGGGATGTAAAAAAAATATTTGAATTTATTACTTCTTTTTGTGGTGCCTTATCAGGTCCTCCTGACGTTGGCAAAAACTATAGCAAAAGCATCTCGGTCCTGCGCTACTCCGAGGCTAGGACAATTGCTTGTTGGGTGTACTCGGGATAGTGATTCCTGGGAAAAAATTACCAGAGTGGTTTTCCGTGGCTGTCTTTGGCTTATTACTTATAACTACTATGAAAAATCATGTTGAATCCGACATAAATATCTTGTAAAGTGCAATTTATATTTGTATTTTTAAAACAAATAGAAGTTTTGTCTTTGTATACCGATAAAGGAATAAAATAAAATTATTAAACCTTTTGGCCTCCCCCGTAAAGAAAAATAGAGATGATGGAGCGACAGTGGCATGTAACTTGGCACAGATTTTTAGTTTCATCCGTTTTCATACATCTTGCCGTACTTTATTACGTGACCAGATTTAAGGTTTGATTAATTTTACAGTGAGTTTGTCAATAAACTTGGCTATTTTTACTATAAATAGAACCGAAATTCTGTACGAGTGTATTCTACTCGGTGTAGATTCTGGCAAAGTCGAAATAAAATATTTAGATTTGTAAGATAATTCAACAAATATACGTACTTGAAAACAAACAATTTGTAGGTTTTAATGGATATAATTTTACAATCATAGTATCACACAAAATAGATGTAATTATTTTTGATGTATTTTTTTAAATATATTTTTTAATTTCTAATACAACAACACAGAATAAGTTGTGCATGTGTACTTGATAACTAAGATTTATTTCTAAGATCATAAAATATATCGATTTTGTTATTTCAGCAGAATATCTTAAATCGTATTATGTTTTTTATAGGTGGTTGAATCTAGTCTTTCTCTACGCACATTTGGACATGCTTAAAATATTGTAATTTTTAATGTTGGCCTCAGAATAGCGCAGGAGCAGCGTTAACCATTCGCTAGGAGTAAGGTATTAAATTTTAAACGATACTGCGAAAATTTTCTGAGACATTTCTCGCGTGTCCCGAGTGATAACTACAGGAGGATGCTGTAATGATACACTAGAACTTTGTGAGGCGAAGAATTATACCGAACGTGGGACATTGTTTATTTCTGTCTTTGAATTTACGCCGATGGGGGAGAATTGCGTCTGGAGTAAATACACGTAGAGGTGATTAAAGTAACGACAAAGGAATTACTGTAATTTGTTTTTCATTATGTAAGATAATTGGAATTATTCTGAATAAAATAAAACAACCATTACTACCTGTCACAAAGAGTAGGTGCTCCGTTTTGAACATGATAGAAGCAATCAGTTTTCGATGAAAAAATCAAGAGTATTCTTCGTGGTAAAATAGTCAGCGCCTTTGCCACACACGGAAGACATCTCGGGTTCGATTTTCGACGATATGAAATATTTCAAGGGTTCCTACGTATACTATCAAATCTGCATTTACAGAGGTTTATAGGTGTTTAGTATACAACAGCATTTATCGCTGTTTTTTCTGGCTGATTACATTTCTTACCTATCTTTCCCTTGACCCATCCTTATGGTACCTACCTTACATCATGATAGAAGATTTTTTAAATTAGAAGATTTACATAAAATAAATAAAAGAACTTTGTTTTTAACCACTAATTTATATTTTCCACCAACCCGTTTCAAAGCAAACAAGCTTCTTCGTCAAGGTTTACGAAACTGATGAATTGATTCCTTTTTTATTTTTATCATGTTCACTAAATACAATACGTGGACCCAATAAATCAAGTTTGTTTTCCTTACACGGGAGGTAATTTGATATCATTATTTTCAAAATCAGACAAGAGAGGACTAAAAGAAATATTGTTTATTTGGTTATTAATTATTGTTTTCTTATTATGATTTCTTAATTGTCTAATTTTAATATTTTATTTTAGTTTAGTACTTTTAATCCAGTGTTTTCATTGAAGTTATAATTATTTTCTATTAGATGATTTGCGAATTCAGAAAAATGATGATTATTTAAGCATCCTTAGTGTTCTTTTACTCTAATATTAAAGTTTCTTTTAATTTTTCTAATGTAGATTGGATCACAATGCTTACAATTTAATTGTTTTATACCAGGTTTATTATATTTAGTGCTTCACATATAAACTTTATAGAAGATTTACATTTGGAACAAAACAATACAACATTTTGACATGACAAAAGATTGCATAAACATTCTTGGATTTGTCGCGCGTCGTTGTAAACATCGTTCCATTTCATAGTGCATTTTATTATCCAGTGCCCAAAATTGATGATCATTCTTATCGTATCAAAGGTAGTTCCATATCTTTGTTCTTTTCCTTTCTTCAAATTTTCCCAACCTTTTATAAAACTGAATGAAAATCGTTTTTTGCAACAGTCCGCTTTTTGTTATCAACAAGAGAGCAAAAACAAAACGTCATATGAAACCGGGTTGAGGTCCCGTGGTAGTATTGTGGACTCACGGGCCAAAAATCTGAGGTTCAAATCCCACTCTGCCACAACTCGATTTCCATTTTTCCAGCACAAGTTATTCAGGACTTTAAGGAAATGGTCTGAAAATTTAAATATTTGAGTAAATAATAAGAACTCAAGTATTTATCTTTTACTAAAAAAAATATATATATGTTTTTAACACGTTGTCAGGTAATACATAATTTCCAAATACGTGTTTATTGTATTTCAAAAGATACATGTCAACTTTGGCAATTTAGCAGTAGGTATATGATAGCTTCTTAATTCTTAAAATACTTTGGTAAATAATTTCTTTGGGCGCGGTAATGTAACATCACGTTATCACAAGCAAAAGACGGAATAAACTAAAATTCGGACACTTGAAGAAAAAAAAAATATTACTCCTTTTCCATAATTTAATAAAAATGAACGTATAACTTAGCCCTGTCATAGCAAAATAAATAAAAGATCATAAATTATAATGCAAATCTGCTCATTTTATATGCGTGCGTCTCCCATCACGTTCAACAATGGATTGAATCGGTTTCACACAAACACTGGCTATAGAACAACGTTTTTGCCGTCCTTGTTATAAGTTCTATCCTCTATTATTATGTTCAAAGTATTAACTTTGCGGTCAAACATTTTAATTCATATAAGTCAATATAAGTAATTAACCACTTACTGACTTTTTATGTCTGCTGGTTTCGAGGCGTACCCATCTCTTCGTTTGGACATTTACTACACCAACATGCAAATACTAAAATACACTTTTACCTTTACCTTCACCGTAGTAAACATAGTATTTACGAAAAAAAATTCATGCAGAGTAAAAGCGGATGTAAACATTAACATGTCCAAACATGCACAAAATTATTATTATTTAAACATCTCATGTGATTTTTAATGCAAATATTAAAGCTACTTGACATTCTCCGAATATAACTTGATGGAAACGTTTTGCATTGTAATTTGTATATCCCTGAGTTTTTCGATATACTGTTTTTATCTCGAATATTTATAAGTAATTTTCCAATTTTATTTTTAGTATAAAAAGGCAAATGTAACGTTTTTTGGCAAAAATTAAAAAATTAAACTTTGGGTATCATTTGCATGTATAGAATTATTTTTTATTTACAAACAGTATCATTATCTTTGTTGGTATTTACAGGATGATATAAGATCTTACTATTTATCTTTGTGCTCTTTCTTATACAGATTGTTTACTGTATTGGCGGACATTTATTCTTTGCGTCGCAAGTATATTTTTTTAGTATTAAATTATAGCATAATTGTACAAATTTTACTGTCCAAATCCGGTGTGAAAATGTCCATTAGGGGATTGGGACTATTTTTTTTGTTCATTTTACTAAATACAAGTATTCCTCTGTAAGAATAATGATGTTGCACTGTTGATGTTTTTAATTTCAGAAATAACATGTTACCGATTGCTCAAGGTCTCGTTATTGCGTTTCGTGACGTAGAAACACTACTTTGTATGTTGTCTTTATGGATTTGAAGTTAACAATTTTCGAAATAAAACAAACAAATGTTTTGATTTTATCTTCATACACAAATAAAACAAATGTGTTCCCTTTTAGTAAGTGTTATTTTTCGATCTACCCCCGCTCTTGAAATAACATCCTAGGAATATAAGTATGGCAATATCAGTAGACCCATGGCCGCCTGCGCCCGCACGTGACGAGGGCCTAAGTACCGCCCCCAGTAATACCTACCCCTTGTTCTACATCCCCTATACACGGACCAAGGACGTGATGCGATGGTGTAAGGAAGGAATGGAGTAGAATAAGGTACAGGAAAGACACTTCATTTAAAATTTAAATATGTGGCCAACTGGCATGTACTATTTTGATTAAAAATGTATTTATTAATAAGTTAAGTTAACCAAATAGTACAGGGTTGTGATTTTTTTAGTTTCTTAAATTTTGTCAAATTTTTGGTGACACAAACATAATAAATCCTGATCCCAGAATCCTAAACTCCTTGAGTTTTGACTGCTTTTTTTTTCAAATGTGTTTTTTTATCCCTTTTTCTTTCCTTAGTTCCTCTTTCTCTCTCCTTCTAAACTCATTATCTGACATTTTCCTCGTCATTTAATAGGTATGGCATAATGTACTTTAAACAAAGATATTAATGTTAACATGTGCCCTTGAGGTGATTTTCACAAAAACGGCGCTTTACAAATTATCCAAATAAAAATAAAATATAAATGTGCAAGCCTTATCTTTCAATTAAAAAAACAGATGTTTTTTTAATTAATAAGGTTTTTAAAATATTTTATTTTAACATATGTATGTATCTTTCAATATATATTTATGGTTTTTTAGTACAAAATTTTAACCTGTCTCTTCTTTTGACCAGTCTGTTTTTTGGCTGGCTGGAAGATATTGTTTTTAGCAAAAAGGCCGCTAAAATACTTATTCTTTTTCTTGTTGTTGTTTCAAATAAATAAATAAGTCAGCTGAAGACTGATTGGTTGCGAATTATGTGGGTGTGCATTTGTCAATTATTGTCACACTTCAACATCCTTTTTACGTACAACTGTTCACTTCCCACCTTCAGTATCCTTTCACAACCAGCCACAGCAAGACTTCGTGTCGTATATATTATTTCGTTGAAAGTGTGTAGCATCAAACCCTTTGTTTCCACCAACCACCAGTGTTCAGATCCAGATCGGGGGCCTGTCCTAGTGTTGGTGCCGCTTGCAATTGACCAGTCGGACAACCGCAATTACATCAAGAACGAACCAGGTAAGTGGTTTACATTCCTGATCCATTTCATTTGTTGGAGTTGTGACTAATTGACATTGCATACGGCATATAAAGGATATTAACTCATTTTATTAAAATTAAAATACAGTTCTCTATACCGTAGAAGCCTGAATTCGTTTTCCCACCACTAAGAATTATTTCATTGATTTGTTTCATTATGCCAATCTAGCAAACTCGTAAAAAATCACTTTTAATTACAATTCTTCGAGTTTATCTTTGTAGTCCAATATAGTGTTAAGTCACTCATTTAAGAGGCACTACAAATGAACATTGTTATGCAAAAAGCAGCTAGCCATAGAAAAGTGAAACTGAGATAATAGCAACATTGGGAAACTAGTAAATAATCAAATCTATACAATTTTAATATTTTTTATGTTGACAAACAATAATTATTTATCACAATTAATTTTAATTGATATAATACTTATTATAAAAAAGAGCATTAGCTTACATTCTCTTTTTTTAATAATGCAATAAATAATTAATAATGTACAAACATATTTGACCAGTTTTAGTTTTATTTAAAGTCTGGCTATCCACACAACCTAAGATGAGCATTTTGCAGAAAAAAAAAAGTATTTTAATTAGTATGTTGCTTAAGTAAAACTCGAATGTATGTTGTATCATTATGTACTGAACATGTTATTTCATATTTATGTTAGGGTACTTAATTGTAAAGAATTATTAATTTGTTGCAATAACATAAAATGAATTTGTGTATTCAAAGCAATTCGGCGATTTTTAAGTCTGGCTCACCATACAATCCATAATATGCATTTTGCAGAAAAAATCCAGATCTTATATTGAATGGAACTGACTGATTGCTGATTGGTTGCTTAATATGATGTGTTACGTCGGCCTCATTGGTGCGTTTGTAGCAGACAGCGAAGTTATTATCTCACATCTAAACCCCCAACCGCCCGACCCGCGACCGCGACCCCCGGGTCGCAGGCATTTATTCCCATTTCGCATAACGTCACAACTCACCTCATTTGAGATGGTACATTTCGATACCTCAATTTAATATTTTGAGAACCACATACCAACTCATTCTAAAATTGTGTCCTGCCCAAAACTAGTCTAATACTGGAATTTAACCATAGCTCGTATTATAGTGTCTGAAAATTATATTCGCGCAAGATCTTGTCCAGTTTCTTGAGCAATAACTCTTGTACTTAATTTTGGGCTATTTATTATATTTATCCTTTTAAATGAAGCAGTTTACATAAGTTACTGTTACAGCAGTTTGCATGCACAGTTTGTTGGTGTTTTTAATGCCATGACAGATAACGGGCAGTTTTTTAGTTGACAAAACGAGCAACCTTGTGATAATGCAAATTTTGACAACTTATTTTTATATTTATTATTATAAGGTTTCTTAAGTAGTGTGGATACTGAATTTGATTTCAAATAACATTAAAAATTAGTAAATAAGCAACATAAAATTTAAAAAGTATTTTTAATGTTGTATAATATAAATACATAAATGAAGTACGGTATTTAGAAATATAGTAGAAATAGAAAAATATTACGAAATATACTATGCTGCAAATGTGAGAAAACGTTGTATAAAACTTAAAAAATAAAAAGTTATGTAAACCTATAAAATTTAAAGACATTAACCTTAAAAAATACAGTGTTAATGTTTGAAACGGCCAGGTACATACATTATATTGTATTATTATATACTGTTTATGTTTATATCTGAATGGTAGGTGGCCTTCGTGGTGTAGTGGTCAAAACGCTCGACTCATGCACGTAAGGTTCCGGGTTCGAGTCCCGGTGAGAATACAAAAAAAAAGTGATTTTTCTCAAGCTTGGGTGTTCTGTGATGTAATTCACTACTATGATTGGGCCTCCTAGCCTGTTGTGGTGCAAAAATAAATGAAAATAAAATAAAATAAAAATAAAACATTTTGTTTTAATGAACAAGACTAATGTTTAAAGGAAAAGTTGTTGTTAGCATATTTAAGCATTAAAACTAAGTCTTCATTCATTGAGCTCGAGGGACATACAACGAAGACCATTTATCCATTAAGCAGCTCTGATATTGTGAAAGAATGTGAAATTACAATGCAAAATGCCAGCATTTTTGACATTTTCCTTTATAAACATGCAAATGTGGATCCGCCATTAGAATTCCAAGATGACACTGACAAAGATTGCTCTTTATGTTAACAAGAAAAACAAAATGGCTACATGTGAAGCGTAGAGATAGAAAACTCTGCGTCCCGAATAAAAAGTCAATTTATATCCGGTTATTAATGTCGTTCGTCGACAAGAGATGTCGTTTATTCAAAGCAGCCTTGACAAACCTTTGAAAGTTAAAGGGCATATGTCAAGTAGTATAGAAATTAAACGAACGAAAACTGTCAATCGAATATGAAAATCAAATTGGTATTTGATGAATTTAAATATCTGATTAGGCAAGTGAATCTTTTTATCACAAAATTAAAATTAATATTTTCTATAAGACCATGTTTAGTTAGGTTTTTCATTCAGCAAGTCGATTGCGATAAGTGATTTTATAGAGCAAAAAAAAATCATAATATTTATTAAATTAAGTTTAATTAATATTATTCTATATTTGACAACAATTCTCGTATGTAGCTGTAATACATAATCAGTTAAAGATATTTGCCATTGAATTATTATATAAAGAAGGAGCGTAGAATCACATTTGGATATATCGGTACGTGTCCAAAAAACCGTCGATAACCCCTTACTTTCACTGCGTGTATGCGTAAAGTTGCTACGTAATTTTGCCAGATTGCGAACAATATTATCATTACACAAATGTGAGATAATTTTAAATTAAAAAAAGCAATTTGTAAATTTCTCTAAAATTTTATTGTACACGCGGAAACATTGATTGACACAACAGGGTAGACGAGTTAAGGGTCATTTAATAAGAGTAATTTAACTTTGAACTTAAAAAAAACAAATTTTATTTTACATAGAGCGGATATTTTTATGTCATGTTAAATAATATTCGATGTCATTATGTTTTAAAGAGAATGTCAGTCAAATGTCCACCACAGCGTTGTTTAATCAAAAGGGTAAAATTTTCGTTAGTTCTCTTATTAGATGAGCAAAGTAGCGTAAAAAAATTGACAACTTGACTAATGCTGGGCTTCATTTTAAGAATTTCCGAACCTTTAAAAAAACCAAATACATAAAAAAACTTTAAACAACACTTTTGTACGGAGTAATTTGGAGTTTGCATCCGTTGTGTAGAGCCCACAATACATAATAAACATAGAAAGGATTGAAAATGTTCAACGAAAATAAAACGCTTTGTAATTACAGCCAATCTGCCAAACAAAATGGATGTTTTACCCTTGAAAATAGACGCACTGTATCTGAATTATGCCATTTACATAAATTATTAAATAATAAAGTACACTCTTTTAACCTACTCTACAAAATGATCTGAATGTTTCCTTTTGCGTGACAAGAAATAAGTATTTGTTCCATCTGCCAGTCTGCAGCACCAACTATGCACAACACTCTTCGCTCTATCGTTCTTGCTCTAACTATAATGCTTTTTTTTCATCTATTGATATATTTTACACGCCCCTAAATTTATTTAAAAATAAATAAAAACTCATTATTTCTGGCTGCGATACGATTCCACTTACAATTTAATGATGCTCACACTTACAAACACCTGAACACTTGCTCTTACACTTATACACATAAACACACATTTACACTTACTCTCATACAAATACACATAAACACACCATTTTGTCGTAACACAATTTAATAATATGTATGCTTCTTATTAATAAACTTCGCTGGTCTGTCTTTAAACTGTATTTTTTACTATATTACTGTATTACTTTATTACTGTCGACTGTTTGTTTCTTTAAAACAAATAAATCTATTTTAGTTATGCATAAAAAGTCAAAAATAAAATTGTGTTTTTTTTGCATAGCATTGGGGAGGCATCTTCAAGACAGTGACAGGAAAACAATGTTCAAATACATTTTTATCAAAATTTCCTGTCACCGCTTATCCTCACAATGTGTTAAATCCGAAACACAAAAATTAAAATGTATATGCACAAATCTATTTTTGAAAATGACTTATTTTTATTTTAGGATTTTTATCATTAATAAGTACCTAGGTACAACAAGTACGCTCAATACAAAAATTGAAATAAAACTTTCGGTTATGTTCATTTAAAATACACATGTATACGAGTATGTACACAATAGGAAAGCATTGCCGGGTTCAGCTAGTATCATATAAATTTCACTAACTAGGTGTAATGTTACTATCATAAATAATCTGCGACGGATGATTTACGGCATAAAATAATATTAAAACTTGATTTTTCACATACAAAACTGTATTTTTCATCCGCCGGATCACAAACAATGTTTTTTTCACACTTATTTGTTTTCAAACTTAAATAAACCATTAAAATAAATTCACGTAATGTTAATTTAAGTACCAACCGGTTTTTAGGCATCAGAAGCTTTTTATTAAGGTTAAATTAAGTAACAAATATTACGTGGTAAGAAACGAAGTTTTATTGTTTTTATTTTAACAGTATAATAAATAACCACCAAGAAAGTGCTTTAAATATAAAAAGAATATTCAGTAAACCAATTTATTTTTAATTATCTTTGCATCGGCCGGTTGAAGGGTTTTTTTTCCTTGTCATTAGTATTTATTCTTAATTTTATATTGCTAAAATTTCACGTTAGTTTAAAACTATAATCAAAGAATATTTAAGATGTCTCTACAACACTGACATCTTAGAATTCATGAATTGTCTTATATCCGAAAAACACCATTTTAATCGAAAATCGGGCGCAGAAAATTAAAATATGAATGAAAATATATTCAACATAAGTAAAATCATTTACAAAAAACTTCTAATAATAAGTCATTTATTAAATTTGACATCGAGTATTTTTATAAAAATATTGTTGTTGTAGGATTTTGCAGTTGAAAAATGACTACATGCTGGAACTGAGTGACTGCGTTGAGCTGACTTGGTTGAGCTGACTCTTTGGGCTGACTTGCTTGAGAGTGACTGGGAGTTACCATATCCTATGGTCTCTTTATATGTCACGCTCCTTTATTCTTTATTTCTCCATGGTACGAACAATGTTTATGTACCCCGGGAAGTTGTTCTAATGTAGACGGATATCTATTGTGCAACACTGTAGGTCTTGCAGAATTTGAGGTATTGTGTTCAATTTAAATGGTGACTTGCATCATCGATCGTTGTTCTTTATTAAAGTTGAAATCTTTGCATGCGTGTGTCATTGATCAACGATGTATAACCCTCACACCGTTTTTATAGATATTATATATTTTTTATTTTGTTTCATTCTTTTGCTCTTTTTTGATAATATTTAATAACACAAATAGTCACCTGGACTGATTCTTGATAATGAGACCTAGAAACAATGCACCAACAAACGTTTTAAAAAATAAGCGTACAATAAAACACAACAAAGTGAAAATGTTTTTGATGTTAATAATATACGTTTCAGATATTAAATGTCGTTACATTTAAATATGTATTCTAAATAAAAAAATACTATCAAAAAAGGACTTACGCGAAGTTTGACCCACGCGTTAACATAATTATGTACTTACTGAAATATAATTTCTTCAATCAGAATATTATATCAAAGATTGATTATCCCTTTTATTCAGGGTATGTTATTTGTCTCAGCCTACGCAGCCCCCGCTTGAAGGAGACTTAACCAATCCGTTATCTGACTCGAATAATAAAATACAACATTATTAAGTATGCAAACTGAGATTTCTCTAGTGTATAAGCGGGGTGAGAGATAAGCCGAGTCTCTCATATAAACAGCAACACAATTTTGCAAAATCACGGGAGAAAGACTGAAAACATGCTAAGTCCATCTGTTTTAAAGTAATAAGGAGCTTAGGCTGTTTCTTTTTTTAACATTGATATAATTAGGGCTTTTCCCACTTAAATTTGTATCAGACGTCTATTTTTTAGTATGTACGCCGTCATAAAGGCTAAGAAGGATTCCTAAGTTTATTTTTTATTTATCTGAAGGAAAGTTTGCCTGTTAAAATGATTTTTTTTTATTTGCATAATATAAGGATTCTGGAAATATTTTTTAAACTTTGAAATTTATTTTATTTATTTGTATTTATGTGTGACTATTTAATAGTTAATGATTTATGTAATTAGCTGTGTAATTTATAACGATTTCTAAATAACAGTCTTGAATGCGTAATTTTTGTTTATTGGATACGAAAATTCCATTGATTCATAAAATATTTCTGACAATTTTTAAATTTATACACCATAGAGGTGTTTTTAAATCACGCCAAACTAAGAAAAAGGAAAGATACAACAAATATTAACGAAAGAAAGATAATGATAAAGATAAAATGAAATATAAATAAAAAAGAAAAAATTACAGAAAAAATGTAACACTAATATTAATATCTTTCCATACGAAATTGTCGTTTTTGCGAACGCGTTCTGGGGTATTATAAAATAAGTTGTTAGTTTTTTGAAAATTAGAACTAAATAGTTTGCAGTTTTCAGAGCTGCGATTTGGTATGCGAATCTGGACCATATTTATAGAATATATATGAAATAACGTAATCGACAAAAATTATAAGATATTTTTTTTAAATTAAAAAGCTCTGTTTGTCTTATAGGACATTTAAAATATAAATAATAACAATTTGCAAGAGTCAAAAATGTTGAAAGATTTATTTTTATTAATTAATTGCTGATAAATTTCAAAGCAAAAATATCGAGTTAAGGTAAAAATATGATTCATATTAATAAAAAAATCGTGAAATAAAATTGTTAAACCAAAATTTGCAAATAATATTGACGCTCAGTAATTAAAAATTATACCAAGAGAAACTTGCGAAATTGTACTTTCATAATGAACGAGTTTTCTCTGAAGGTTTAAGCGAAAAACAACCCCGTTATCAAATATGTCTGAATTATTTATCCGAATGGAGTTTGCCTGGCTTAGGCGTAATACCAAGAAGGAAGAGGGTGGAATACACATAAATCCTTATTACAGAAGGATGAAACCAAAATATTGACACTATCACGGAGACGTATCTGAGGTAATAATTTAATAATTAGCAACCAAATCCGATAATAGGCCCCGGTTTCTGTATATTAAACCTTTGATGTTTTGTTGAAATTAAGGTTTATTTGATAAAATCATAAAGGAAATTAACATACATAAAAAGGTTTCTTTAAAAGAGACAATTTAGTTGAATTGGTCAACTATCTACGCATTTTTAAGTCATTGTTTTATTTTATCATTGTGCATCAATTTGTGATATTATGTTTCTTTTTTTTTAAGGAAACTTAATTATTAGATACAAACACGATTTGATTTTGTTGCAATATGATTTGCCTTTGTAATTTACGTGTGTGGTCGAACCAAAGAAACCAAAATATTAGTGAACATCTTTAGCACTAATTATGTAACATCATAATGAATACTGAGTATCTATTATATTATATTAAAAACATGTTTTGTCAAGAATTGTAGGTTTTAAAATCGAATATTTTTAAAACTGTGTACAACCAAAAAACGACATAACGTATGTGGGATATTTGAAAATTAATAACCAGTGAGACAAATGATTAAGGGATAAATTGATATTTCACATAAAATATTAAATGATTTTTGGTTTATTTATTTGAATAAAACAACAAAGTCTAAGCAGGTAGAGACTTAACTTATACAATCCTAAAAAATATAGTAAAAAAAAAACAGAAAAAAATAAATTACCATTGTACGGCCTTCAAATTTAAAAAATTATTTAAAGTGAAGTCTAACGAAGAGCGATTTCAAATGGCGACACTTGGTTAATCCTTTGTAATCTTTTTTTTTTAAAGAATAAAACAACAACAAAAATGAAAATATATTTTTTTACGAAAAAATCTTATCTTTTAAAAAACATGCACTATCCTGAATTCAAACTAAAGATATGAACTCTTTTATTCTGATTTATTTTGTTGCCCTTTAATAATAGGGAATATTTTTGTGTTTTTTTTTTTTAATATTTTTTATTTCCTTTTTTAATTACTAAATAAAAAAAAAACATATTATCTTTTTCAGAATATTTTATTTTTTCTTACAACAACAACAACAACAAACCATCACGCCGTTTCCCCGTAGGGGTAGGCAGAGAGGATAGAACGCCATAACACTCTATCTTGGCATACAGACCTTGCTTCCTCTACATTCATACATCTTCTTATGCACGCACGCCGATTATTCCTACTTTTGACATGTCCATCTTCAAGTATTTGATGGACTTAATCGTGCCATGTCTTTTTTTTTGGTCTTCCTCGTTTTCTGCATCCATCAACATTTGCATCGTAGATCCTTTTAGTCATTCTTTCGCTGTCCATTCGCTCTACATGTCTAAACCAACGCAGCACCCCTTTCTTGATTCTGTCAATAATGCATGTCTCAGCCTTACACACTTCACGGATCTCGACATTTGTGCACCTATCATACATCGTTTTACCACACATTCGCCTGAGGGATCGCATTTCGACAGCATTCAACCTACTTTCATCATTATTTTTCCAATTCCATACTTCGCTTCCATACATTAGAGTTGGAACTAGAACTCCGTTGTGAACCGCTAGTTTAGCCTCCTGCGATAAACATTTGTTTGCCAAAGTAGATTTTAGTGCACCGTTCACCCTGTTCCCGGCACTCACCCTCCTTTCAATATCTTTATCGGCCTTTCCGTCCCTAGTAAACATACTTCCCAGGTACACAAATTCTTCTACCTGATTCAGAATATCTCCGTTCACGCTGATCTCACATTTAGTTATATTTTCATCTCTTTCAAAAACCATCACCTTCGATTTATCAACATTCATAAGCAAATCGCTTTTCTTGCATACCTCGTAGACTTTTGTTACTAAGAATTGAAGGCCTTCTTTGCTGCTAGCAAGAAGCACGGCATCATCCGCATACAGAAGACAGTTAACAGTTATACCATTCATTTTTGCTCCCATTCTTAAATCTTTCAGTTCTTTCATACAGTTATCGATGTATATGTTGAACAACCATGGTGACATTACACATCCACAACATTAATTATAACTGTCCATTATTTATTATAGGAGCAAAAATTCATTAACATTTTCTTGTATACCCGGCCATGCCTTTGTGGGATTTTTTGATAACAATTTTTCCATTAATATGTTTATAATTGATATGTAATTATGCTTTATTATTTTTTAGTACTCTGTTTTATTTTTATGTTTATTGTAGAAAAACAAAAAAAAAAGATATAAAAAAAAAATAATTAAGGAATTACCAATGTTTTGAGTATCTCCAAATGATTTTGTCCTTAAGGATATTTAGATATACATTTGTTGCAACAGCGTGGGATAACATTTTGAAAAGGGAATATGGAAGTCTAGGCATTTACAATTAATAAAAAAATTAAAGCAATGACACGTCATAAGCCCTGTAAATGCTTACACTTCCATATTTTCTTCTCAAAATCTTCTCCATTTTTAGTTTATTAAAATTGAAATTTAGGAGTTGTTTAGCGTTGTTTGAAAGTGACTGTGGTTGCGAGGGATAAAAAACTTAAGGAGGGATAAAAGTATTCAGATAAATGAAACATTTTTGTAACATTCTTTTTTAATTTGTATTTTTTTTTTCATAATACATGAAATATACAGAAATAAACAAAATCTGTAACTTTGCATCCAAACAAAGAAAGGAAAATCTTAAAAAATACCTCGACAATTTAGTGCAGCTCCCTTGGATAACAGAATTTTGAAAGACGCAAACAAGGAAGTTTGTTTACGATATTAAGTTTGCTCGTTGATACGTTAAAAAAAGTGTACCCATAAAAGATTTATTAAATCAATTCATTCTAAAAAAGACACAAGGAAAAAAGGTCAGCATTCTCTTTGCAAACAATTTTCAAAGTTTTTCTTGTTTTAAAACAACTCTGGTTGAAAAAGGATGAAGCTACCCTATGTCATAGGAATTTATTAGTGTATAAGCACTCCAACTCTCGAGTTATAATTTTTCATAAGTATGAAATATTTTAATGTAGGCGTGTTATTCAGCAGTTTATCGGGACATTATATGTAGTTACCGAGCTTCATATTTTTTGTTTGTACATTTGTTTATTGTTCAAATAAACATTTTGATAAATCATAAACTTGTTAGTCAAGGCTCCGTTAAAAACATAGGCACGTATTTCGATGCTTAAGTTCAATCAACTCCCAACTTCCAATAAATAAAAGCGATTAAATCTTAAGTGCGAAAAGAAAACAATATTTTTATCTCTTACGCCTAAAGAGTACAAAGCTACGTACTTATGATTTAAGGGTTGTTTTGTAATATGAAGCATGCGTAATAAATCATAGTTTATGTGTATAGTGTATACTGTACGAGAGGATCCTTCAGGGGCCTTATGCTGGACTCATTCGTCTTTAGAATCGTATGCGGCTTCCGCAATTCGACGAGTGGCAGCATTCTTGAACCATGCACTTAGAGTATATAGATCTGTAGAGAGATTACAACACATTTTACCAATCCATGAATGTTGCCTATTATGGTTGACTCATTTTTTACAACATGTTCTAAACGAGAGAAAGGAACACAAAAAAATCTGTGGGTAAGGTTCTCATTTTTTGTTTTGAACTCGATTGCAGAATTTGTACGATGCTCATTTTTTACGTACGCGGGCAGAATTGCGTCGGACTGTCAAACGCTCTGTCGTTTTTTTATGATTGTTTTTAGCATTTAGTGCTAATTACATCAAAATTAGTAATGCCGACTTGTGTCATGAAAGGATATTCAAATAGAACTGGAAAAGAGAGAAAACGCTTTAGTTTTCACAGGTTTTTATCAAATATTTCAACATAAATTCACCACAAACATTTACTATCATTTGAGCAATTATTGAAGCATTTGTTCTGTGTAATTCAAACACCTTATACATTGGATTTATGTAGTTTAATTTTTTTTTTCAATCGTTTAAATACTAATTTCTTTTCACGTTCAAAAAATGCAAACTTGAAGACCTTTTACCGAGTCAATCGACATCTGGAAATATTTTTTTCTCTTTTTATCTCACTAAAAGAATGTGAAATTGTCGTTTATTGAATGTAACTAAAAAAGATGACAATACATCTCTGCTATTTTTGAATGGTATTTTTATGACCACGCGTTGAGGCAGCTCTTATAATTAAGACTGCCAGGGCTGTGCATAACCTTAAAATATTAAGTATTAACTTAAGTGTAATCATTTTATCATTAAATTTATTGGCATAAAATAGTATAAAAGTTTTTTTTTGGATTCCCGATAGATAAAAAATAGGGCGGAATAAATGAATCCATGCAACAGGGCGGAACGATTCGGGGGTTAAGGGTCATAAGGGCGAAACTACAAAAACACAGTTTTGAGATAAATGATAAAACAGTTTTCAAAAAATAATACTGTCTTTTAAGGGTAACAAATAAAGAAAATAAAAAATATAGTTAATAGAGCATAAAATGTTTTAGAGACAAAAATATGAAACTACGCTTTCGTCTATATGACCCTAACTTGCGCTTACATTAGTAAATTAACAAAATGATGTAAAAGTTATTTTATTTTTCTGACTTTGAACAAAACGCTTCATTTGTAGTTTCACACAAATTTATCTAGGTAACTACTTATCGGATGAGTTTCATCTTTTTGTCACTAACAGGATATTTTGTTTGTATATCAGATTAGTACTTAACACAAAACAGCATTTTTTGTAGTTTCGCCCTTATGACCCTAGGCCCCGAATTGTACCCCGGAAATAACAATTGGGTGTGTTCCAACCACTTTCTTTACATTTTTTTAAACGAAAAAAATATTTGGTACGTGTAAAAAATGGAGTTATACATACATAGTGTATATTTATGTAATAAATCTTTTGTATTCATATACCATAAAATCGGAAAAATCGGTGTACGTGCATGAGAAGATGTATAAACGTAGAAGAGAGGTCTACATGCAAATACAGAATGATATGGCATTATATTCTTTCTGCCTACCTGTTCTGAGAAACGGCGTAATTTTCTCAATTCGCCAAATCGAAAGTGGCATCTTCATTCCATCCAAAGATACAATTTTTAATATAAAATTCAATAGAAATTACTGCTTTCAGTTCTCAAATCAAACAATGAATTCGGAAAATATTCTGGAATTGGAAACCCCGTTTAACCAGTTTTAAAAGATGAAAGTTACAACTTGCCGTTAAAGTGAGAGAACATTTTATCATATTGGTTAATTTTCAAAATCAATTAATTCACTCTATTGCATTTTTACTTTTCAATTATATTGCATATATTTTTATTAAAATAATTTATGTCCCCAACAATGTCATTTATAATGTTTATTATTGCTTATTTTTATTTATTAAAAATGTTTTTAGTAAACTTGTTACTAAATTAAAATAAACGTTTTTATTGTACTTCCTACTCCCTACCAATCTCTGTAAAAATTTGCCTAAAGTCGTGCATTTGTGACAACCCTGTTTTTTAAACATCTGGAAACAAAAAACGTCCTCACTTAACACACGACCACGCTCCCTTTTCAAAAGTTCTTACAAACTTTGGAATAGTACAGACCCTAAGATGTATATACTCTAGAACCATACATATAAATGCAGTCAATAGAAAACCAATTGACTTTATCTCGAGTATTTCAAAGCACTTGACATTAACAATCGAATGCGACATCGTAACTTCAGATGTCAAACTTCTTTCTTGTAAAATGCTCGGCATTCAGGTTAGAATGATGAGTAGGTATTTTTGTTGTACTTTAACTTAAATTTCACAACACTGATCAATGTTATGATGATGACGTATCGATAAATATGCAAAAATATAACTATACTTTTTTTTAATCCATTATCAAATGAATTTTCACTGGAAACATTTTTTTAAATTTAAATTATCGCTTGTCAATGTCATAATATATATTGGAAAATGAGTTTTTCAAAATCCATTAAATAAATATGAAATATTTCTAGTAACATGTAGATGTGTGTTATTTCAAAGACAAATAATAATTATCAATGTAACAGTGTCTTAGTAAAACATTTTCTTTTACTTTTTTCATAATATTCCATGCACAAAATATTCAACGAAAGAAGTCTGACAGCAAACAATAAAAGTTTGTGTGTGACTGGAGAGCCATAGATAAATACGGATGTTTTTGCGTTGCCACATTCTCATTAGTCTTTGTAATTAGATTGTTGGAGGATTTTCAAGAAAAGCATTATGATAAAGCAATCGAGATGCCCAATCGACTATTGTCGGGTGGGTGACAAAACGTCACATCTTTCCAGTATAAGGCTCCTGATATAGTTCGGTAGACTCTTAAATATCGACTCAGGGAACTTAATGTCTTCAGCACGGAGAGAATTATTCCCATGATGCCAATTTATCTTCCCGACAACAATTAAGACAAGATTCTAGAAAGAATTTATAAGGGAAGTAATGAGGTATCCCCTAATTGAAGGGAAGACGATAATGCGTCCAGTAATGTTAAATCACACAGTTTTTTAGGGCTAGTTTTCAAAATTCAAACAATGAAAATTAAATATATCCGTCAAATAAATGAAAAATAATATATTGTTATTATTAGAGCATTCATTAAAATATGTTTATGCGTGTCTTATTTCAAGATTCAAAATAAAAATATTTAAAAAAAAATACATGTAGCGAAAATTAACGCCAAATTCAGCCAGAGATTATGTAGAAAAACATCTTCGGTATAAGATGCCACCCATACACTTAAAAAATAATTAATACACGGACCTGATTAAATACAAAAATCAATATAGCCGATGGGTCAATTAACCGAAGAGGCGCAGGAAGCATGTAACAAAGATTTTAAAAAGTTTGGGGAGTACCACTCTAGGAAATCTAGCCAAATAAAAGAGGTAATTTAATTTTATTTTTTTATCTCATCGATCAATGAGAAATATAAATGAGAAAATTGACAAAAAAGACTAACTAGACTCCCAAAAGATGCTTTGGATCTCATAATACTACCACCAGTAGGGCCCTCCAGCCAAAATATAAAGCCGGTGACTCAAAAATACATAATAAAAGGTTTTTAAAAAATGTTGTTCTGATTTTATGTAGACGTTCTTTCAAAATAAGAAAAAATTCTACCCTAAGCTGCACTCTGTCTAAATAATACAAAAAAAAAACAAAATTAATAAGACTGTAGTAATTAACGTATATTTACTTGTAAATGGTAAATTAAGTATAAATATTTATGAACTTGTCTCTTATTTTCATAAACCTTCCTAGTTACATTAAAACATTTGATTTAAATCTTTATACATAGCTTTTATGAGTTAACGACACCATTTGGTGATTTGGCCTCAGTGTCGACGCACAGTGGGCGTAAATTCACAAAACACGATGAATATATTTGTTGATAATGTATTACCTAATATGCTGAAAATATTAGTTTAATCGTTTTAATGGTTTATGAAACTATAAAACTTATATTTGTTTCATTATAATCATTCAATCAAAGCTTAAATTCATACAATTGTTGTTACTTTATACTGAAATAATTTCAATTCAAACTCTTTTGATCCCATAATTATATAAAATAATGATTTACAACCCCCGCTTGCACTTGTATATAACATAGAAATTTGTTAGATCTCCCACCAGTCTGACAATGCCGGTCACGACGGAACCCGTTTACTGGTAAAAATTATAAACAAAAGTGAAATAAAACTAAAAACGTATTTTTATTTTTTTTTTCAATGCAGTTCCCCCAAGAAATGTCACTAAAAAAACTTAATCTATTAATGTTGAAAGAGTTCAGCAAAAAATTTTGAGATTCATTAATTTCTAATTGCACAATACGTCTTTTTGAAATTCTTTGAATTTACCTACTTTAGAAGGATTACAGGACAATAACATACTATTTAAAATTAAAATAAAAAATCATTTATTCTAAATTATTCTTAACTCCTAGATTTTAAAAATATCAACATACTTACACGTAGAACAAGATAAAATATTTTTTATTATTTTCACCCTTCTCAAACCAATTATCTTTGTCACTCACCTTACCGCGTATACACAGACTAGGAAATAAATAAACCTCTCATATTAACATTTTTAACTCGAGTCTCTGTAAATTGAAATAATCTATTTATAAATATTTTATGATGTTCTATAATAACGATTAAAACGACTCATTTGCAAAACCTACTTATGCAAATGATGTGCTGTTAACTCATTTTATGTTCATCATATACCGAATTTTTAAAAACCTTTTGTATGCTGACATACATACAGGTGTCTAAAAAATCTGCGTTAATTGTCGACGGTTGCATTGACAACATTTTATCTAATTAAACAGAATTGTCATAAAAAAAGGTTTCATTAAAAAAAAATTTTTTTTTCTTCAATTAAAAAGTTTTCTAGCGAGTGTTATACCATTTTATAATTCAAACTAAAAGCGCCATCTTTTAAAATAAAATAGCGTACTGCTTTTTTTCAGTACAGTCAGTTAAAGTTGGGTAATGTAATTATTCTTAATTCAATGTTGGGCAAAAATCTATCATTTTATTAAGAATTGAGGCGGTAACGTTTTAATTTTGAACTCAAATTCAAAGAAAAATTATTTATGGTTACATTACAGAAAAAAATCAATATTTGTAGTCACAGAAATTGAAAAAAAATCACAGGGTGTCAGTTTTTCCGAACTATTTTTTGATACTTTCAATTTGAAAAGTACTTTACCAAATTTTTCAAAAATATTTTTCTGATAACTGTCACGGCTTGGCCATCACCCGTTTCCGGGTTGACGTTGATTTTTGGGACACCCTGTATATGTATAAATGTTTATCTTGTTTTTTTTATTTATCTTTTTGTTTATCCATATTTTAACATTGTTTTTATTTTTGTATAACTAAACTATATATAATTATTTATTTTGTATTTTAAAAAACATTTGTGCCGTATAATAAATAAATATGATGCATGCTTCCGCTTACGATAGGAATACGATTGAAGCAACGAGTCATCACGTGATGTCATAGTATTACCACTCCATGTCAATTATTTTTGGTTTTGAAAATGCAATTTAATCCAAAAAAAATCTGTGTGTAAGTAAAAGAGTCTCATGGTCTACCGACTGAGAATATTTCTCAATCGGATATTAAAAAAAGTCTTAAAATGTCCTTTATTATGCTTGCCAGTTACGATTAGAATCTTTCTCCTCAAAGATGGTTATCTTTTTTTTTTCTTTAATTCATCAGCACCTAAAACCTTTTTGAGTTATCCCCGATCACTGGACTACGCAGTCATTAGATCATGACAACATATTTGTTTTTAATATTGTTGATTCCCCTTCGGGCTGCTGCGGATATCCTAATTAGTCTTCAAAACACATTTTGTGGTCTCGTCACTTTCTCCCTCTCTATGATTACCAAATGGAGCTTCTCGCTACTATCTTAGATATGCTGAGGTAGTGGCTACCAAAAATAATTTCAATGCTTTTAAAAAGTTTGGTAATCATTTCGGCAAATTGATCATGTCGAATCAATTTAACCCCAGTCAGCGATGTATTTACGTGCCTTTTTTCTCAATCTAATAAACTGCATATAATGTACTCCTGGATTCCTTCCATTCAACGCAAAGCTGATAAGACTACCATATTACAGAGAGTTTTTCCAAACAGCCTTTCTTGTTTGGAAACGAGTAAATTTTCCGTCTATGTGGGCACCACCAAGGAGACTTATGTCCTTAAATACGGAGTGCGATATGTGGTGGGCAAGATGTGTAAAAGTTAAAAATAATAAAAAAAATATTTAAAACCCTTTTTTACTTCTTCTGAATTCTGAATTTGGTTCCACAGTACGACGAAACGATACGTATCGGATGCGGACTAGGAAACGGACTGGCTAAAGTAGGGGTAGTGGTTTGTGGTTGGCTGGTCCGTGAAAATAATTGTTTCTATTATAAAATCTTCTATTATATTATAAAAACATTTAGGGTTTTAAAAAACAAAAAAAGATTTTTCTAATACATAGTTTACCATCAGGAATGTTTTTTTCTGAAGTTTTGCGGCCTGGCCCTAAAATACTGTATTTATATAAAATGTTAAAAAAATATCGGCAGTATTTTGTGTTAATCCCAATTTTTGTTGAAAAGGACTAAATTTAATCCCCTAGGGAGTAATTAAGACTAACGTATTACAACAGGAATAGTTAAATCCGATCATTGTCAATAAAAAAATTCAGTAAACATAGAACATTATTGATTAAATCAGCTGATCTGGGAAAAAAAAAGAAAAATATTTTAAGGCATTGCAAAGTAGGTATGTGGGTGAAACAGTTAAATCTGATTTATCTCACCCGCATCAATAAAAAAATGTTTAATTTTTTTTTAAATTATTTTTTTGGAGGCCCAATTATAGTGGTGAATAACATCACAGAACACCCAGGCTTGAGAAAAATCACATTAGCTCTTTAAATAAAAAAAACAGCCGTTGAAAAATTTGCAGGGATGTTATACCATGGGCAAAATGATGAATGTTACACAGTGTGTAATGTGGCTGCTTTATTTATTTATTAATTAATTTTGTATTTTTTTTTTCTTCGAAGAGTGCTATTTTTCATATAATTAGTCATTGAGTTAGAAATATTGAAGAGTACATATTGACAAGTTCTAGTGACAAGGACTCGATATGAAATGCTTTTAACAATTTCTGGGCTATAAATATATTTAATAACATTTAGTAAAATGTTTGACCATAAAGTTAATGCTTTAAATATTAATAATAAAATAATGTTCCCTCACTGTATCCCGTGCTGAGTGAAACATTTTACAATAAGTATAATGAAACATGCCTTCAATTACTTATTTAACAAAGTTAACATTAAAAGAAAATAAAAACGTAATTAATCTAATTTACTTAATTATCATCGTAAACACAATAAACAAAATAAACTAAAATAATGATAAAAAAACATAATAAATTCATATAGACTCATCAGGAAACAATTTTTTACCTATTTGACTTGATTCACTTATCGATCCGTCCACGACCCACCTCCACTATCCATTTCATTATAGCAATTTTATATTGTGAGTACTTACTAATTGTTCTTATGGACAATGGAAGTAGATGTACACTTTAACCGAGTAGTGGGCCAATAGTACAAAAAAGTTGTATTAATTTTTAATTGTTTTTGGAGCATCAGGGTGGAGTATCTAGTAACTCTTGTATTTGTGTAATGAGTTATGGAAGGTAGAGAATAATGTTTGTGTGCATACATTAACGTAACTTTCACATAAACTGTTTTACAGACATTAAGATTAACAAATATACCGAGGGAGCTAGTTCTGATTGGGACTCTTAAGATAATTTTTATTAAAGCTTTTGATGCAATGATTATTTGTTTGATACTTAAACCACCTAATGAAAAGTCATAAGCCCTGTAAATACCTAGACTTTCACATTACTTTATCAAAAGCGTTTTTCATCTCTATCTAAGGGAAATAATTTTATAATAACCGATACATAATCGAATAAACAAGTCGTCAGAATTATCATCCCATAAACTATTCCGTACAACCAATGTATGTGTCTGTTTGTTGCACTAGCGCTGTACTGTCAGCAATAATTTGGAAAGCCTGTTTTACACGTAGCAGATGCAATAATAATTAATCAGTCTCTGGACAGCGACCAATATAGACTGACAGATTCCCCTGCCTCCGTGTGTGATGGACCGCTCCATGTTCACCCCAACTACAAATCGATTGTTTAATCAATATGAATACAATCATTAACATATAACAACAGAGATGAAGAACATTTTCAAGAAGGTCATATAGAAGTCAATGTTAATAATATAGAAGTGAATATAATCATGTAATTTTGTAATAAACGCTAATATTTCTTATTTTTTTATTATATTTAAACCTATTTTATAAAACGCAATACAAAATCATTTTAAGTCAACTCTTTCGCAGTATATATTTGCACCCAGTGAATCGAGTTAATGATTATTAGTAGGTTGAATGCTGTCGAAATGCGATCCCTCAGGCGAATGTGTGGTATAACGATGTATGATAGGTGCACAAATGTCGATATCCGTGAAGTGTGTAAGGCTGAGACATGCATTATTGACAGAATCAAGAAAGGGGTGCTGCGTTGGTTTGGACATGTAAAGCGAATGGACAGCGAAAGAACGGCTAAAAGGATCTACGATGCAAATGTTGATAGATGCAGAAAACGAGGAAGACCGAAACAGACATGGCACGATCAAGTCCATCAAAAACTTGAAGATGGACATGTCAATAGTAGGAATAATCGGCGTGCGTGCATGAGAAGATGTATGAATGTAGAGGAAGCGAGGTCTGTGTGCCAAGATAGAGTGTTATGGCGTTTTATTCTCTCTGCCTACCCCTACGAGGTAACGGCGTGATGGTTTTTTGTTGTTGTTGATTATTAAAGAAATTAATAAAAAATACACAATAATTCACAGAGCAGTTGAATTAAATTTGTTTTTTTATATAATCACTTTGTTAAGCACCTTAAGGTATTATATTACGAAAATGGCGCTATATAAGTTATTCATAATAATAATATGTGGTCGTAACATAAATTTAATTTGCAAGAAGTTAGATTCTTAGTATTGTGATTTCGTTTAATGGTGAAATGTTTTGAAAACATCATCTCTCAAATGCTACATTACTTAGGTAAAGGTTACCGTTTAAATATAAATTCTCAGCCAAGTAATAATCGCAATCCCAATTTCTTCTTCAAGTAAAAGAATTAAAAAACGATTGATTTATTGATTTTTTTCTTAACTGTTAATGTTTCGTCAATTCCAAACTTTAAAAAAAATCCTTCTTAAAAAAAACACGCACCATCCTTGATTCAAACTAAAAATATTATTTCTTTTATCCTATAATGTATACTGTTATCCTTCAATAATATTTTAATGTTTTTTACTTTCTTTTTTGATAACTAAAAAATATAAAAGTATCTCCTAATCTTTAACAGAATACTTTTTGTTTCTCTTATTGATATCATACAAAAATATTGTATCTGTCTATTCATTATAGGAGCAAAAAAAACATAAACATTTCTTGTATACCCACGAACAGACCATGCCTTTGTGGTATTTTTTGTTTACTTTTCTAACAATTAATATGTATTTCATTGCCATATAATAATCCTTTTTGAAATACTATATAATACTTTTTAAAAAAAAAACCTTTTTTTTTATTATACTAAAAAAAATAAAAACTGATGTAATATTTTATTCTTTCGATGCGTAATTTATGAATCTATTAAGACTAGAAATGTCTTTCAATAAATAAAAAATTATGACCATTTATTGATCGTTCACATGGCGTTTCATTGTTATAATTTTTTATTTGCTGCATTAATATCCGATAAATAACTGAGCGGCATAAAAGGAATTAAATTACGAAATTAGATTCAATGGAATCGTATTGGAATTGGATTCCATTCTGACAATAACAGCGTTACTAACGGATTAAACAATAAATGATAATTATTATAATTTCACCATAATTTTGCAATATTGCCGTAAAATTTATTGCCCATCCCGGGATAAATCACGGCGGCTCTAAACAATAAAAATACTGCGTATAGAAGTAATTTTATTGATTCATTACAATTTATTTTTAATGGAAAAGATTTAAACAAAAATAAATTGCTTCAATTTGTTGGCCTCATGGTGAATGGTCAGTACGTTTACCTATCATGCAAGAGATCTCGAGTTCGATTCCCGACATGGTTGATATGTTTTTTTTTTAAATGATGTTTTTTACACTGGAACATTTTCCTAATCCCTGAACTGGTACCTGGAGTGTATGACTGATCATCTTACCTCCACGTAACAAAAAATATCGAAATGAGCTACAATTGGTGTACAAATGCAGTGCCTTATGCACAATTAGTTGCGGAAAGGCAATAATGAAATGATGAATTCATTTTTGACTATGATAAATTTCTGTTTTTTTTAGTTTTTTTTTTTTAATTTGTTTATTGAACAATGTTCATTGAAGTAAATAAATTTATCACAGAACCATCTAAATAATATTGATTTTAAAAACTGTGCTCTAGTCATCTACAGGACTTATGACCTGTCATTGGCTGGTTTAAGTTGCCACTTTTCACAAATTTATGTAATTGAAAAAAAAAACAGGCGTTGCCTAGTATGTAAGTTAAATAATTCAATTAGATGAATCGCAAGCGCATAAATAAAAGTTTCAGCTCTTTAACTTCACAAAAATAAATATATGAAAGAAATGGAGAAATATAGATGTTCAAAAATAGGCGGAATAGTGAACGTTACTCAGTATGTAAAGTGGCCACGTAAACCAGCCACTGACCGGTCGTAAACCCTGTAAATGCATAGACATCTATATTTCCTTCTCTTAAATGTTCTTCATCTCTGTTGTAATATGTTAAAAAATAAAAATAAGGTTTTTTATTGGCTCAGAATAGTTACAAATGACCTCTAGTTCCCTTTTTTTTTAACAAATTACAGTTTATTTTTGTCTTCAAGTACACAAAATAAATGCAATTTGGTGGGCCATTGCTAAAAACAGCAGACCAGAAAAAAAAATATTGCAAAAGAGAGGGAAAACATTTTCAAGGAGAATATAATATGGAAGTTAAGACATTTATAGGGCTTGTGACCTGATATAGGTTTGTTTAAGTAGCCAGTTTACACAATATGAAATGTTCGCTTTTTACATGTGAATAAAGAAATAATATTAAGATTTGAAAACCCTCATATGCACAGTGAGTTAGTTTAGTCAGTTTTACGTGACAGCCCGATTTTTACACATACGTTTAAGATTTTGGTAGTTGAGAGGGTTAGAGTTCCTACCCCAGCTAGTGATCGACAGAGATAACACGAAGTTACTGTTTAGTGCGTATTTATTACAGGCGAATAAATAGCGAATTGAGTTGCGTGAGTAATACGGCGATGATGGGATGAAGAGACTGCACTTAAACTACATGATGGAACTAAGTGACTGTGTCGAGCTGGACTGAAATTAACTGTGTGATTTTGACTGCGTCCTGTGTTCTTTTCATAGACCACGTTCCTTCGTAGTTCATTTTTATAGTAAAGTCTATGTAAATGTACTACAGAACGCTGCCTTCAATTTCGTGTGCAATACTGTTAGAGTTGCATCATAACGTTGTATTAGATTCTATAGAAAATGATAACATTGTTTTCTTCGGTCATCACACTATTTCAGGTGAAACGTTTTAGCACGTGTGTGTAATCAATTATGGACAATAAACCCTATATACGTATTGATACATACATGCAAGCACACATATCCATATACAACATACATGTGTATTTCCACACATATTTGAATAAATATATATTAAAAATACATAATTTAAATATTTTAGTAAAAAAAGACACATATTTTGCTAGCAATTTAGCTAAAGTAATAAAGAACATCTCTTTTTATGGCCCACTTTTAAGTATATTTTTTTAAGGTGTGATTGGTTTAACTTCTAATGTCTCTTACATCATTGATTCATACATTGTATAGTCTAAGAGCAAAAAATAGTAGATATCTCTGTCCTAGTCTAGTTTTACAGATGGATACATTGATTATAAGGTAAAGCCTGGTTCGCTTTTGAAAAGTTGAATATAAGTTTTTTTACGTGGGTACAAATTTCAAAGCACTCTTCCTTTATCCATGATTAAAATTTGTTTAAATAACATGTAAGAAGAATAAGTATTTTAATTATCCACATTTCTTTAACCTTTCCTTGCGTTTAATTTTAAAAAGTAAAAAAGTTTATATTTTTATTGATGTGGGTAAGATTCATCTGGCTGATTAATTTCATCAACAAGGCAACTCCTGAAAACACTTCTTTATTTTTATACCAGTAAATTTAATCAACCGTATTTTGAGCATGTTCGAATATTTGTAGACCAGGCTGGATTTCACTCCCAAGGAAGTAATTAATATTTCAATTTATTGCAATTGAGTTTGAAAACATTTTTGTGAAGGGAACATGAAAGTTTAGTTATTTACTTAGCTAAATTAAGGCAAAATTACGAATGTTACTCAAGTGTAAAATTGTCATTCAAATCAGCCAGCGACTTGTCACGAGCAATATCTCAACTTTTATATTATCTACGCATAAATGTTTTCCTTCTCTGTTGCAATAAATTCCCTTCTTTATAATTCCCAAACAGTGACATCCAGTAATTTCTACAAACATTTGGACAAACTTAAAATTTGTCATTTTGACACAAAAAATGACATCATAATATTTATAAAACTAAAATTAATTTTAAAAATCTCTTTATTACTTTTCCATTCAGACGAAGATATAAAAATTCAATTTTTGCAAAAAAACTAAATGCTAAAAAAATCTCATGAAATTATTTGTTTTGAACGGATTATATGAAATTATTTTGATGCTGTTTAATTTTAAAAATACACTTATAGATGTGTTTATTCAGTAGATCACTTCCGCTAAATTGTACAAAATTAATATTTTCAATGATTCTCAAACGTTAATCATTTGCAAAAAAAAAAGAATTAATCAGGAGTTTCATAAGGCGTATAACGCTGTAATTTGACAATACTTGAGTACCTATGAGTAATTTTTTTAAATTGAAGGAAATTCACCATACACAAATTATATTTGAAGCACTTGCTTTGTTATATTAATATAAATGAAAATCATCTTTGTTTTTGACCAATCAATTTATATTTTTTCTAAGAATTGTTTTTGTTAGAAATCTTTGAAATTTTTCTTACTTATACAAAATAAATAAAAAGTGCTTTAAAAAAAATTCGTTTTAAATTTATTTTATTTGAAAGAAAATCAACCCTCTTGAGATTTCATCCGAAAAAATTAAATCCATGAGAAATGAATAAATGAAGAAAGTAAAATTTACAAACAATATTCATTTTGCAGTAGGTAGTTTTTTTATTTATGACAATGACACTTTAACTGTATTAAAATCAAATAATAATTATTAGGTGATAATTTATGAAAAACAAAACAAAGCATACTTATAATTCAAGAGTTGTAAAAATTTTAGTGAGCATCATGAAAAAAAACACTCTTTTAAATCCAGTGCAGTGTGGCAAAACAGAGAAAGTATATTTTTTTTAAACTTACTGAGACTTTTTAGGTGGGACATAAAAAAGGTTATTTTACACAACTAATGAATAAAATATTGCATTTTTCTACTTACATTTTTTGGTGGAACTGAATTCTCATTATAATAATTAACGCAAAGTAAATGTTATTGAATATTTGTTTATAACTACTTGCCGACTTTTTCTTATCTACCGTCTCTTACGTTTGAACATCAAGAAATTTTGTTATTCGTTTTTAAAAAAACATATGAGGTGTCTTCACAATAACAATTTCACTGAATTCGTAAATCACCTAATTAATTTTAACAACTTTAATTAATAATGACTTTAATAAAGATACAAAAGTTAAAATCTTACCTGTCGATATAAAAGACAACAAATAAATAAAACGAAAATATTTCACATTAAAAAAGCTTTAATGTTACTTTGATCAATAAACAAACAACCTTTCAATGTAGCCCATTATACGATGTTCCATTGTAATGTTCACCCTATACCTGTTAAACTCACACCCCTTCCTTCATCCCTCCCCATTTTTTTGAACTATTTCTCCCTCAGAATAAATTGTTTTCATAACCCAATCAGTGCACGTTTGTTCTAATCAGTGCACATGCTAATTAAATTTCATGTCGTGGTGGCTTTATATTTTTGGTAAAGGTATATAGTGGATTTTGCATTTTGGTTTAATTGGTGTCCTGACAAAGAACGGGTACGTCTTAAAACCGATAAAACATTGAAAAATTAGTAAGTGGTAATGGAGAAAAATTTAGTAATATTTGGTAAAATGTTTGACCACAAAGTTAATGCTCTAAATATTAATAATAGCATAAACTAAATTTCACTACGAGGCGCCAATTACTGAATTAATTACAGCACAGAATACAAAGGGCATAGCGAAAAGACCTACTACATTTGGCTGAAAACCCCACGTAAATCGTGAAATGTAGATCTTTGCGCTGCGCGTGTTCGTAGATATTGAAATCTTCAATCTATGTAAAAAAAAAGTTAGGAGCATAAATGTTTTATTCATCGATCTACCAGGGTTGCATTCGACGAGTCCCTGAATGGTTTAAATTCACAAATTGGACCCGGTAGGTGGCGCTGCAATTTCAATGTCAAATGTCACTTCGTACATAGTTTATCGAAAATTATTTTTTTTCGAGATTTTGCATTTGCTGAAACAGCTTATAGCTGGCAAGCGAACGTTCGGAAAAGACAACGTCTGCCGGGTCCGCTAGTTATGTATATAAAAATATATATTTTTAGAACCACAGATTGAGTATCAGCTTCCGTCTGCAATCACGGCGCTCCGCGTCTATCCAATTTGCCATGTTTCTACTTTGTACTTTGGAATTTCCCATAAATATTAATTCCGCGACGCTTGTTGTATATATCATCCGATATTAATGAATCGACAGGGCAGAATAAATCATCGGCTATTTCCCATCATTGTATCGCCTATCGCCCACCCTGGACAAAATAATGTATTTCCTATTGCACCTGCGGGAACAGTTACGCCGAAACGGAAACAGGCCTGGATCTAGTTACATTCATAAAAAATATTTATATAAAATCAATTATTTTTTAAACACTAACCAATTTTTCTTTTATTTTATTTTCATTTTTTAAAAATAAATGGCGCTTAGTGCATTTAACATGTTTGTTGCAAAAACAATAATATAAATGCATGTAAGTTGAATTGAACGTAATTATGCAGAAAGCAGCCAGTCCACAATTTAGAAAAAAATAGATATAAGTGTTATTGGGTGTAGTTAGATAAATTCTATGTTCTGCCAAAAACAGCGAGGCTACTATCATACAAAAAACTGTAATAATCACCTTCTGAAAATAGATCGATCACAAAAACGGTATTTCTCAAATTGCAGAAAACACCCACAGCATTAGAAAAATCTAACGATACTTTAAAAATCATTAAAACTGGTCAAATATATAAAACGATTCTTGATTGTAATATAGCAAAAAAATATACATGCATTTATATCACCTGTCAAAGTCAAAAACATTCCAACTGTTGTGTAGATTTGATTATTCACTCTTTTCATAAAAGTGATATTATTTCAGTTTTATTTTTCTACAGCTGGTTGCTTTCTGCATAAATACGTTCTATTGTTATAAAAATTAGCATTTAAAATGGATACATTATTGATAAACAAATAGAATAACAGTTATTTACAAATTAAGAAGTCTGAAAAGATAAGCAGTAAAAAAAATAATTGAACAGTTTTGAAAATAAAGATAACCGGCTGAACCCGGCCACGTTTCAATGTGGTATTGTCTGATATAAATTATTAAGGGAGTCAAAAAAATAGTCAAGCTACTATACATTTACTGAGAAAACAAATTGCTTAATTTAATATCTTGATTTGCTATGACTATGGTGTAGGATATAAGGAAATGCAATGTTCTGTAAAATTTTTGAGTCAATACATCGATTACATTCCGAAATTTGCGGCCAAAAACATATGGAACCTAAATTTTTATATATGTGTAGATTGTAGAGAATATAAAGATTGTAACTTTGGCCAAAATTTATAAAATAGCAACACTGTGTAGACTTTCTTTCAGTACTTGTTAACTATGACAAATTGTGAGTCAATTTAAAACGCATAGAATGTTCCGATTTCGCCAGAACTTCATAATTAAAAGTGTATAGAAACACTTTTTTGGTAAAATGCAATGTTCTGTAAATTTTTAAATCAATCCATCAATTATATCCGAGGTTTGCGGCCACCAACAAAAGGAATTTTTTTTTTTATGTATTTGGATGAAAATTATTTGGTAATAAAAATATTTTCAACCAGTAAAAAAACTAAGAAAAAAACATCATCTAATAAAGAAGTTAAAACAATTTAGAATATTACTGATAAACAAACAAAAAAATGGAATGAATATTTAAACTGTACTCCAATATTTCAATTAATGTTAGTAAATATTTAGATGGAGTAACTCACTGCTTTTTTTATGTTTATTCGTTTCAAGACGTACCTTCTCACCATTGGGACACTAATTTCACTAACATTCAGATCCCACCATACACTTTCACGATAGTAGTTGCACAGTAATATTTTTGTGTACTAGTAAAGGTTTACAGTGAGATTTGCATGTAATTATTATTAGTGCGCTGACGAACCGACGTGTCTTTCTTGAAATCGATAGACAAAGAAATGTCGGTAAGTCGTTACCTACAAATATTTGCTAATATTCTTTAATAAATATATTTTATAACTAAAATTATAGGATCAAACTCATTACATGTTACCAAATTTCCCTCCTAAGTGTATGACATGTTGTACTTTTATTAAATTTATACGCGAAAGTGTATATATCTCCACATTAAAAAAAATACTGTTATTTTTAATTAGAAATGATAACTCATATGTAATGTACATTTTGATAAAAAAAAATATTAAAAAAATGTACCATCTCTTTTTTATGTTAAACCAATCAACAGGCTTAAGTTAACCCTAAAAGATTGGCATTAATGAGTAATACTTAATCGAAATAGTCTTAAAATCTACGTAAATTTACAAAATATATCATTAACAAAAGGTATAAATATGGCATAATCTAGGCGGAAATGGCAAGTTGACATCGCGAGTCAGGAGAGACAACGCTGCTTGCTTCTTAGATGCCTGCCCTTGCTGTAGGAACACATCGACAGTACCGCTTAGTGAGATTTCGTTCACTGTTCTGAGGTCCTTGGCAGAGGGAAAAAAATCTATGTTAGTTTTATAATTTCCCACAGCAAAGACAGGATTGGTACGCAAGTTACGGCGAGACACATTAAGGTTTATCTGAGCAAGGATATCATGGGCATCTATACAGTTAGATATTAATTGATATATACAATTTAAATGTCTTCTATTAACTAATCCGTTTTTTGGTTGGCTGGAAGATATTGCTAAAAGCAATAAGTTCGTGCAAGTACTTTTTCATAATGGTCAAATGGACTCTTGCGGTAAATTTATTAAAATAAATAAAAATGAAAATAAAATATCAAATAACTAGCAACACTTGCATGAATAGCCACAAAATGGGCCAGTAAACCTTCGAGTCCAATTCCTTAATCAAATTTATTTATCAACGAGGTTAAAAAGTCCTTAAGCGACTTGACCGATCACAATGAACAAGAAACATTTATCGCGGTCACGTGGCTAAACGTCATGTGACCGTGATATAGCGCATGCCAAGCTGTGCACAAATAATAACAACTTTACAAAAGAAATGAATTTTACTTTAAATATTGATGAAAATAAAACTTTGTTATTAGTGTTACACAATTTTATTATTTTACAAGAACACTACTTCAGTTTCGGGAGTGCACTCCTCCCATCGACGGGTGATATAAAACTTATGTTTGTTAAATTATATGATAAATGGGGTACTCTGTGGTGATATAAAATTTAATAGCCATTAGTTCTATATAACCCGTCGATGGGAGTAGTGCTCATCTAAAGTTGTAGTAGTAATCTTGTAAAATAATTAAATTGTGTAACATTAATAACAAAGTTTTATTTTTTACTTTACTAACAATTTTGGAGTATTAACAATGTCAAATTATATTTAAATAGGCAAAACAAGAGATTAGGTATACAAGACGCAAAACGTAAATATTTTGAATAACTACATTAAGTATTATGTGTGGCCGGTTAAATAATTGCAATATAAAAAAAAAAAACCTGACCGGGAAATTTGAATCAATGTTCTATTGAATTGCTTAAGCTTCTTATCCATTAATACTAAATGCACTCTCGTACAAGCATTACTACTACTTATTTTGGATTACGCTGATGTTTCCATGACTGATTTAAGCTGTGAGCAACTCGATAAACTTGAACGACTTTAGAATATATGCATAAGGTACATTTTTGTTCTTTAAAAATATGACCACATTTCTGATTATCGTGACAACTGAAATGGCTCAAAATTAGACTGCTGAAAGACTATCACTCCCTCTCACTTTTGTTTAATGTACTTCATAGTCCTAATGCTCTTTTATACCTCCGTGAAAAATTGCAATGCTTATCAGTTCATGGTTTACCTCTTCGTTCTAATTCTCAGAGCACTCTCTTAAAACCCATCCACAATTCCTATTTTTTCTCTAACTCATATAGTGTTCATGCGGCTCGACTGTGGTATTATCTCCCATTCACCATCAAGGATGTTACTACAGTATACCTATTTAAATAACGTATATTTTTTTCCTTTATCTTTCATCCTTTCCTCTTTCTTTTTCATCTTTTTAAATTTTTTCCGTTGAGTAAAAGTATTGATTTAAGGTAATTTATATACAAATACAGTTATTACTATTTTTTTAAACTTAAGCCTTTTTACCTTCTATTGAATATGTTTTGTAACTTGAATTATAAAAATAAAACTTTTATATTATTGGTTAATTGGAAAAAATATCCATTTGGAAATAAGTCCGCCAATGTACAATTAACATAATGTACAAAAAGTCAAATAATAAAAAAAAAGAAAAACAATCAAGGTGAGAAACTTTTATCGCGTCGATTATTACCACGTCAATAAACATCTGTGATTGAGCAACAGAGCATGTGAGTTACAAAATAAATATATGTGGGTACTCAAAAATTAATAAAACGAAAGAAAATTTAAATTATAAACTAAATGCAATAAAAAAAGGGTTATGTAGAAAAAATACCCAAGGAAATAATAATACTAACTGTTATTAAGTATTTGTATATCACCACTTATCGACTTATTCTATGTCTACCGGTTTCGAGAGACGTACTCGTCTCTTTGTCAGGACACTAATTAAACAGGAATAATAAAAATGAAAAAAACGCTTCTCTAAAAAACTCTGTAGTTAAGATGTCAATGTTTCTCGTATTGTAAATTGTTTGACTGTCTACACATGTAAGATAGAGAATTATAATATCCTGTATTAGAGGAGAAATGATCAACTCGGAATATATCTGCATGACGTATTCGTGAGTTGGCGTGTATATTAATATTATTAATTAGATACCATTAGGTGCGGAAAGGGAATGACATTGATGTATTATAGAGTTGAGATGTACATATTATTGTGTTCGTGTTACAGACTTAGAGTCATAAATTTGAGGTTCGGTCTTAACCATATAGCAATTTGATTATCAGTAAGAAAGTTTTTTATATCTAGCTTAAAAACCAAAAAATTGAATGTTTTAAAAATAAATGTTAATAAATATCAAAAACAGCATTTTTTTTATTTTCATACAATAATGTCCAAAGACGGCCCTGTATCTAGAAACGATGTTTGTCACGTTAGAGGCTCACATTGTCATTATTTACACAGAACACAAACAATACCTGTTCACATTTAAACTGGTGTGAGCACGTGTTAAAAAATCAATTTATATTTTTAGTTATTTATTTCATACTTCACAAAAATACATTATATAATTGAATTTACAATCTGTGCCTTCATTTTTACATTCAATTCCTCACTGGGAAATACCGTGCCAAAGAAAACATTTGACAATTTTATTTTAGTGTGATGTGTATATTTTTTACTCCATGAATTGTTTTGGACCATTAACATGGATAAATAAAAAACGAATTATTATTTATATTTAAAGCATTAACTTTGTGGTTAAACATTTTAATAAATGTTATTAAATTTTGATATTCGTGTTGAAGAACATATGAGGTGTCTTCATAATAATAATTTCTCTGAATTGGCAAATCACCTAATCGATTTGAATCATACAGGAGTTAAAATTGTACGTACAAATAATAAAGGGTTAAAAATAAATAATATGGAAATATTTCACATTAGGAAAGCCTTAAAAAATAATGTTCCTTTGATCAATAATCAAACAAACTTCCAACAAAGTCCTTTATACGATGTTCCACTGTAATGGTCACCCTATTAAACCTATTAAGTTTATCCGCTCCCTCTATCCCTTATACTTTTTTCATTAACTCTCAAACAACATAATATTTTCATAATTTAATCAGTGCATGTGCTTATTTAAATGCATGTCGTGTTGGTTTTTATATTTTTGGGCAACAACTATGGTAAAGGTGTATAGTGGGTTTTGCATGTTGGTTTGCATGTTGGTTTAATTGGTGTCCTGACGAAGTGCCAGGTACGTCTCGAAACAGGTAGACATAGAAAAGTCGGTAAGTGGTTATATACAAATAATTAATATTATTTATAACAAACAAATTATTTCAAATACATACACATTGTTACAAATCTCAGCTAAGTGTAGGTAGCTTGGATTATAGGAATTATAGGGTGACCATACTTTCCGGGTTAGTTGCATTTCTGTCCATTAATATATTTTATATTTTCTTCTTAAATTTTGAGTATTTTGACATGTCCTAAACATTTTCATCAACATTAAAATGGAGGCATTTTTGGACACAGTCCGATGTATTCAAATATGATTCTGCGCTCCTTCTGGACTATGCTTAATTCTATGGCGTACAGTTATTAAGTTATCGAAACTTCTGATAGCGTATTTTATTTTTGGTCTGATGGTTTATTGTATAGATAGTTAAATTAAAATTGTCCCCGTCCTAAGGTGGT
>NW_028278869.1:0-19474 GCF_059751315.1 Micrasema longulum
TGAGACGCCAGCCACGGGACCTTAACCCGATTTTAAACTTAATAATTGAATACCTTTATTTATTTTTGAACACATTTTTCGATATTGGCTCCATTAAAAATATTGGTTACAAAAAGTTATATAATAAATAAAATATAAACTTTTATTGTTATCAAAAACATTTTTCACTTCGTGGTATGACATTTTACACTTATTTGTTTAAAAATTTGTATAAACCACTTAATTTTTTTATTATGATTTATATTATCTTCTTTCTCTCTCTTTCTTTCAATTTTCTGTTTCTTTCATACAATATTTTATTATATAAATAGCAACGCGTGTAATTATAAGTTAGTTGTATCGGGTTGTGGTCCCGTGGCTAGTGTCTCGGACTCACGGATCGAAGGTCCGTGGTTCGAATTCCACTCTACCCCAACTTGGTTCCCATTTTCTAATAGTGAGTTATTTACAACTCGCTGAAAATGGCCCTCAAAATTAAATATTTGCGTAAATTATAAGAACGCAAAAATTTATTTAAAAAAAAAAAAAAATCCTGACGATGAGGTAGTAACCTCGAAACCGGTAAAAGTGTAATTAAAAAAATTTAGTGGTTTATACAAATTTATAAACAAATAAATGTAAAATATAAACTAATCAACTGTATTCAAAAGCGTATAATAATAATACAATAATCTCAAAACTAGTTCGCTGCATTTTAACAGTCAAAAAATGCATTTACATCCGAAATTCATATTCGCCAAACAGTAATTTGCATTTTAATGGCATAAAACCCACACCCAATTTTCGCTGCTTAACTTTTTCCGCTTACTATTAAAGAAGCAATTATGTTAACCGGCCGTTGTATCGTCGCATTTAAATACAATTTAGCTGAGGCGAAATTAGATAGGGCCAATTTTATCTGTGGAAGATCGAAATGTCTCATAAATTAGAGGGGCGATTTTGGAGACAATTTTATTTCAGCGCAGCTACGCGCCTGCTGTTACCCTGATATTATATTCAAACTTATTATATCATTTTTCCTAGTTTCAAATCTTGAATATTCTTTGTAACGAAGATTCTAACGTGAAAAAGGTTTAGTTTAAGGTGGGTAAACATTAGTACAAACGATTTGCCGCCACTAGTGAACGATCGACGTTTCGGTTCCAGTTTTGACCAGTTTTGACCAGTTTTGACCAGTTTCGGCAAGTAAAACGAGTTTCGGCCACGGTTCTGGTAAAGTAGCACAATTAGAGAAATTGGATTTCTGTCCATTCAAAAAATTAATTATTGTATTGAAATTACCCTTCATAAAAAATAAAAACAAGACTGATTTTTTGGTTTGTTGGCTATAGTTTGTAGTTCTAAGATCTTTCATATTTATATTTTTGTAAATCCATAATAGTTAATAAGTTAAAATTCTGATAGTGTACATTGAAGAACTGTCACATATATTAATTTAATTTATGTCTTTCATTTGATTGTGTATATTCATTTTAAACATTCATTTTAATGAACACGTAAAGTTCAACAATTAAAACGTCTAATTTTGAAGTGATTTTTAACTGATTTATTTAAGTTTCAGTTTTGGCTGGCTACTAAAAACTACACATTTTAAAAATTGTTCATTCCTATTTTTCAAAAAAATATAGTAAAAAAATGAAAAGCCTGAAAATCAAATTGAAAAAATATATTTTGAATCAATTTTGATATAAAACGCAATTAATTAACAGTTAATAATTTAAGTGGTGACTTTGACACGAAAAAACGCGTAAAGTTGGTTTTAAGGACATAGTTGATGCAATTAAATAGTTAAGAGCGATATTACAATATTATTAATAGTTTAAATAGGAATAAAATTAATTTATCCGATCCCCTGCTTGATAGTAATGGAAGATATCAATTACTTATCAATGATCCATTTTAATTGCAATTGTGTTGATTTACAACCATTTTTAAGTGTGACAGTAACATATTCAACGAAAAGCTATTGATTTATTAAATTTCAATGTGTATTGTATCCATTGTGATTTTATTGTATTTAAAACTGGAACCATAAATGCAAAAATGCTCTCTCACCTTGCTCGGCTACAATGCACAATAAAAAAATGACTGGATGCATATTGCATATTTTTAACCTACTAACATACATGCATACTAATATGCAAAATATTCTGTAAAAAAAAAAAATTGCTGCTTTAATCGTAAAAGTTTTATGGATTTCAGAGGGGAAAATATTTTCGTTTGTTAGGTATATCGGTCAGTTTTTGATACAGTTGGAGGATTTTTGTGCATATTTTCTATTCCGTGGATTTCAAGCCTGATTAACTGGGATCATTTGGCGAACAACTGGGTTTAACAATTAATGTTAGCAAAACTCGATTACTCCGCATTTTCTCTTAAATTAAAGGGTATTGACATTGAAAAGGTGGACAAATTTAAATACCTCGGCAGCATTCGAACAGAGACCTTTAACCCATATATAGAAATTAAATGCAGAATTGAGACAATAAGAGCTGGTTTTACCGGTATACTTTACCGGAGCTGGTATTTTTATGAATTCCCTCTTCTGCAATGCTAATCTCAACTTGAAAATAAAGCAAAGATTGGTAAAATGTTATGTGTGGTCTGTATTGATGTATGGCTGTGAGACTTGGACTCTTAAAGTGAATACTATGAGTAGACTGGATGCTTTTGAGATGTGGTTGCATCGCAGAAGACTTAAGATATCTTGGACCGACCTGATGACGAACTCAGAAATCTTAAGTCGAGCTAGAATGAACAGAGAACTATTAACCACCATAAAAGTTCGTAAAGTTTCATATCTGGGGCATATAATGCTTGTAGAAAAGTACTACTTGCTTCATTTAATTTTGAAAGGCAAGATTGAGGATCACAGAGGGGCTAGAGGAAGATAGATGTCCTGACTGCGAAATATACGATACTGGACTAGATTCAGGACTGTAGAGCAGATTTTAGGGCAGCAAAGGACAGGGAGACTTTTGCCAGAGTGATTGCCAACGTTAGGGATACCTGACAGGGCACTAAGAGAAGAAAAACTATCATAAACATTTTTTGGAGCAGGGAATATGAAAGCCAAACATTTACAGGACCTTTTTTTTAACTTTAAAAAGAAAATGCAAAAATGATCGTCTTAATAAGGCCAAAGGCGACTATTCCGCCATATCGTTACACAATATTTAGAGCAGCTTAAAAAGACACCTGAAAGCCGGACACTGAATAATGCGACAGAAGGGAGAATAATATCATTTAATTTCTGGATTCACAGAAAAATGCTCAAAATCACTTGAGAGATAATGAGATCGTTCTACAACGCAAGGAAAGGTATCTAGGAGTTACTTGGCAACAACAGGGAAGTTGTAATACTTTGGCTATGTCATCATTTATCAGCTCCAGCAGTTAATAGTTCAAGGCAAAATAAAAGGTAAAAGAGGACCGAGCGGCCGAAGGGTTTCCTGGCTCCGAAATTTGAGGCAATGCGCAATGGTACGGAGAAAGTACCACATCACTTTTAAGGACTGATGTTAACAATGTGAAGATAATTATGATGATCGCCAACCTCCGCAGAGGAGACGGCACGTGAAGAAGAAGGAAAGGGACACCTCTTTTGCACTTTATATAAAGCCGTACAAGCGAGGAAAAAATATGACAAAAATTGACTGCAAAGATGTTATACACACTGTGTAACATTCACCATTCTGCCTTTGTTTGAACAATCACATTTCCTCGAACTCTTTCATCTGTTGACTTTTATGAAAAGAAAGAGCTGAAACCTTTATCGAGTGTTTCAACAGATGGAAGAGTTGAGGAAGTGTGGATATTCAAACATGGGCAGAATGGTAAATGGTACACAGTGTGTAAAGTGGTCACTAAAACCAGCCAATGACCGGTAGTAAGCCCTGTAAATGCCTAGACTCCCATATTCTCTTCTCAAAAATGTTTTCCTTCTCTGTTGCAACAAACTTAAATATAAACAAATCCCCTGGGAGAAAATCCAGCCAGTTTGCAAGCATTTGGACATATTCGAAACGTTGTAGAAAATTAGTTATTGATGCCAAAATAAACTATACATAAAAATTTACTTACATAAATAATAAATAGCGTAGCTGAAAATCGTCTTTAGATCTTGGAAAAACAGATTATAACTATACTTGACATCGCACATTTTCAGCATTGTCCATTGAATTGGTGTAGCATAGTTAGAAGTTTCACGATTCTTTTTTCAATTTTTTTTTGCAAATATCTCAGTAACTCTTTTAAATTATATTTCTAAGTTTTCTTCTAATATTCTCATTTATCACATGATAGATAAAAAAAGACATTTAATTGTAGAAATAAGTCCAAGAATATAGACGAAATCAATGATATAAGATTTAAGATGAGAGAGAGAAAAATTGGACAAGGTGTAAATGGAAAAAGGAAGAGAACGGTCACAGTTGAATTTGATTCAGTGATCGCATGAAAGAAGCGAACTTGTTATCAAATAAATCAAGACAGGGATATTTGTTGGCAGACATAAGAATTCTAGGCAGGGCTGAGTAAAAACCATGATTAGTTCAATTCTATGGATCCCGGTATGAAAAAGTAAATTTTATCTTGGGTTTCTTGTGGGAAGATTTCATTGAGAACTTAGGAGTTAACGCGCATCAAATAGTGAATCAGGGATTTTGAATAGGACTTAAAGACCAGCGAGCTTGTTCTGTCACAATTTCGTTTCATTAGTTTGTTCGTTCGTTATATATCCTCCCCTTAACGCAATCAAAGTCGTATTTCACCATGGTTTCGTCTCATACGATACGAATGAATTTACAAAACGAATTGGTTTCAAAATGAAGCTACATATTTATTTCGACGGTCATTATATTACGTTTATTCGTTTATGGATATGCCTAACATCTGTCCTATCATTCTTAAAAATAGATGGTGAATTAATTCAATTTTCACAACATGTCATTAGCTGGTAAGTATATCTTGTCATACTCGTCACACAATTAAACATTGACTATTCTGTTGATGTTAGAATTTCCGCTGTCCAAATTAAATTAAAATGAGATCGAATTTAAAGTGTAGCAAAGATTGATTTCTATTTTCTAGTACATTTATGTAAACAGTTGAGAGCGGCCTAGAAATTGACACGCCTAGATTTATTGTGCAAAAGAAATTTCTTAAAGTCAATAAGATTAAGAAAAAAGAACTGAGACTTGAAAATTGGTTATGGAAGAATAAACCTTTTAATAAAAAGAATTTCGAAAAGCTTTTTTCTCAAATATCTTACTTAAGGGTTTTCCAAAGTTTGTAGTCTGTGTTTCAGAACAAACAATTTTTTCGCTTCATGAATTATGTAGTCTAAAGATATTTTTTGGTGATTCAGAAGTTTAGAAATTGTTAAATTTATTGCGCCTGATTGGCACGATTCCTCGCAAACGGTAGGGACAGAGCCCAGGACGAACTGAAATGCCCGGAAACTTTTCAGGCGTGAATCCTGAATTTCCATTTTATCTCCTGAAAATATTCATCAGGTGGAGATATAACTAAATGACTCCATGTAATGAAAGGGCGTGACGTCAGTTTTGAAAATGTTCAAATTTTACATAAAAATCAGAGATATTTATTAACACATAACAGTAGAAAAGGATAACATTTAGAGAAGAGAATATGGAAGTCTAGGCATTAACAGGGCTTATAACCTGTCATGGCTGGATATTGATTGTTTTCATAGCAACCTGTTTAGTTGAAGTATCTTGCGCGTTTTTTTAAAACAAATTTAAAATAGCCAGTGTTTCAAATATTGTATTTAATCTAAAAAAAAATCATGTTCACCTCAGTGGTGCATATAGCACTGCATCGGTGAAACTATTGCAAAGTGGAGGCAAAACATTATTTATTGACAAATATATTAATACGAGGGCATTTACATATTTTTATTTATGTTGAAAAATTGTTATTAAAGTGATGAAAATACTTCCCCAAAACACTAAAAAAACATTTTAAAGACTAAGTACACGATTAAATTTTCAATTTCATTAACAACGATTTAATTTTAATTAAACTATACTGGTTTTATTGCCTCTTTCACTTTGAGTAAAATTATATGAAAGAGTTTTGTCGGATATTGTGTGAATAAAATATTGCGAAGAAAAATCAAGTTAAAAATCAATATTTCAAGTCCATCCTGCTGGGAATCGAACCTAGAACAGACGCGTTGATTTTGACACTAAATGCACTTTTTAAACCAATTAAAAAATGTAATAATTGTTTTATTAATTTTCCACGGCATTATTACGGTAAGAAAAGGTGATTTTGGAATGGTTTATAAACAAAGCAGAACCCGTGAAATATTTAGTGTCTCGACCGAGTTGGGCGTGGAATGACCTCCCGTCGTCCCATCTCCCTACTTCTCCCTATGATAATGGCTCCCATTGTCTGTGGTTTATTTGTAAATTAATAATTACATGGCCGCTTGGGTTTTAATTGAATGAATGACATCTGATTACTTTCAAATTGGAGAAAAATATACCTATTTCATTAATTTCAAAGGTACTTTTATCAGCATGTTTGATATTTCATAAAATACCACATTTACACGGTTTCAACATTATTTTTATTTTATTTTATTGTGTTCAAAAATACAGAGTCAAACATACTCATGTAATATTAAAAACAAAGATTTTCAAACATAACTTTATTTTGAGATGTAAACATTGGATGTGACAAAAAAAAACTTAATTGAGAAAAAAATTATGTTTGACGTTTACGTTTCCCGATGACATAATTTTTGAAAACAAACAAAAATACACTTTTAATGGGTGGACAAGAGAATTGCTGCGAAAGTGTTACTTTTTAGGAAAACGAAGAAACGGTATTATGAACCCAATTTTATAGCTACAGAACTCATACTTTGAGAAATAGGTTATTTTTACGGATCATTTCATCGAATCGTTAAAGATGGGACTGGAATGAGTCTACTTTTGCTACTAGAAATAACTGACAATATTTACACCACTCAATGAATAATAGAAATGAGCCCACTTATATTACTGAGACCGCCTAGTACTATTTGTGCCTTAGCAAATATGATACAAACGCCCAAAAATATTTTATTAGAAACATATTGCCGCAGTAATATTACAGTAAACAATACGATCCATTATAAATAAAAATAACACAAAAAACATCAATATAATATTTGATTACATTATTATAAATATCAGTAATTATATGTTCGTACATACGTACATTCTTTAGATGGGTTATCGACCTGAAAACGGTGATTAAAAAAAATATTTGCCTTCCTTTTAATTGAACGCATTTATGTAGAAAGCAGCTAGCCATAAAAAAGTAAAACTGAGATAGTAGCACTTTTGTGAGACTGTATAATCAAATTTATAGGACAGCTGGAATGTTTTTTGGTTTGACAAATGATAAATAATGCATACATTGGTTTTTTATTATATATAAAATCATTTTAAGATGTAAATAACCAGATTTAATGATTTTTAAAGTCTGACTGTCCACACAACCTAAGATTTGCATTTTTCCGAAAACAGTCAGCCCTAGTAAAACAGTGAAGTATGCATTGAATCTTTATGTATTGAACAAACTATTTGATGATTATTATAAAATTATAAATAAACTTATCAATGAAACTCCTTGGTTAAGTTTTACTTTTTATTATTTTGACCAACGAGCGCTTTCGCCTAAGTAAACATTTTCAAGACTTGTGAATTGTTTACAACTTTTACAGTTTTTATACTATTCTTAACATATTTTGGAGATAAGATCAAAGCAATCGTTATTCAAAATAATAAAAAGTAAAACTAAACCAAGAAGTTTCATCGACAAGTTTATTTATAATTTTATCACAATCATTAACTATGGAGTTTTATCAAGAAATATCAACAAAAAACATCAACATTATTTGATATTTATTTTAGGGTTATTAATTGCAAAGAATCCCTTTTTAAATTTATTATTAACTATTGCATGGAAGATGGGATTGGAAAGAGGAGACTATTCATATTCTGATATGGAGAGGTTTTTAAGCATATCAAGTCTTGAAAAACGCAGATGCATTGCAGATATAATCTGCATGTATAAAATTATGAACTGTCTCATTGATGCCCCTGAAATTTTGCAAAAGATTCTTTTTAACGTTCCCACCCGTAGACTAAGAAATAATGAAATGCTTTTCCTCGGTCACTACAGGACCAATTATGGTGCACAGTCGCCTTTGCCCAGAATGATCAGGCGGGTGAACGATCATCAAGATCTTGATTATTATGGTGTAAGGATGTCTTTCTTTACAAATCAGCTAAAGAATCTGTATAGTTAGCCTATGCTTTTTACTTAATCTAAAAAATCTATCATCTGTCTTTGCTGCTTATTTCTGTTCCTTATATTTTTTTATTCCTTTGTAAAAATTTCTTTTAATTGTAATGTTTATAATGGACTTTGTCCGTAAATAAATAAATAAATAAATAAATAAATAAATATTTATTTTTATTTTTATTTATTTACTTAAGTTAGTTAATATTACATTGTATATTAACTAATATATTTACAATTATAACAAATACTTATTAAATATTTCTTACATAACTACATTATTACAATAAACATAACATTTTTTTTTTAAATCCGTAAGTTTTCTTTCATTCTTCATACTTTCAGGCATCTCATCATACAGTTTTAACCCTTTATACATTAAGCTATTTTGTGATTTTGTTTTTTTCTTAAGTGGTAGTCTTATCCTATTTCTATTAAAACTATGTGTAAAATTAATTTAGCTGAATACGCATTTTGCAGAAAACAGCAAGATCTAATATTGAATGATCCCTCATGCAAACTTTGAATGAATAAGGTAACCTGTATTAAAACGTTTTACGACAGGTATTTTTAAATTTGCGGTTTTATAAAATTAAAATGCGCATATATTTATAACTTTAATTTATTTAAGAGAACTAGATTTCTGTAGGCATTATTTTTCCATCGGCATCTATACCGTAGGATTTTTCTAGTGCTATTGGTGTTTTCAGCAAATTGGGAAATGCCGTTTTTTGATCAACACTTATTTATTTATTCATTCAAAATTACACTAGTTTAAATATTTATGAACTTGTTAAGGCTATGCCCGTGTCAAGCCACAATAAATAACAATAAACATACATAGTAAAATAAATAAGATCAAATTATAATGACACAGAATAAAAATCTAGAAAAAAAAGTAAATGTAATAAATAATCAAATTCCAAAGAATACAATGCAAAAAAGATAATCAGAAATAATTTTTCGAATATAAATTATACAAATTAAGAATCACACATAATCAAATATACAAAATAGTGGTATCATTAAAATCAACAAAATAATAATAAAATATAGTAGTTTAAAAAAAAAACATAATAAGAGAATCATTTAAATCAACAGGAAAAGAATATATATATAAAAGCATAATTGAAATGATAATTGAGATATGTTTTCTAGAAACTCACTCAATACTATTAATAAGAAATATAAGAAATAGGAGCAATAAATAATATGCCAAATAATAGTACGTACTAAATTAAATAATACAAAAATACAAATGAAAAAAAAAAATATTATTACAGTTGTTTGTATGATAACGGCCTGGTTGTTTTTAGCAAAACATAGAATTGACCTTACTGCACCTGATAACACAAATTTCTCATTTTTTTCTATCTCCATTTCACATTTTTTTCTATCTCCATTTCACATAGAATGTGGACAGGTGTTTCCTGATCTGCACTGCAGAACCTATATACATCTAGAAGTTTCGGAAAAGTTCATTCTAGCAAAGAGTTTGCTTAATATTAATAGTTAAGTAGTATACCTTGATAAAGAAGCTTGTGTGAATTCAAAACCGGTCGGTAGAAAAAAAAGACATTTTAAAACAAAGTTGATTTATATTAATTTTATATTTTATTCAAATTGTTGAACGCAACGCAAAATTGACTTTTTAAAGATGTAGCTAGTTTGTATGGGAATACCGTGTCTATTTATACGTCATAAGTTTTTGTTGTAATTTTTCTTAGTGTGTAGTATATCTTGATATAGTATTTCCTTATCAAGTATAATGGCGCTTGTATTTCGTGTTGTGTCGTTTACATCGGGTAATTTGGGTTTTAAGAGTTGCGTGTGGAAATAATAAGGCTTTTTCGCAACGGAAGATGGTATACGAAACAATGTTAGTATTAACAAACAACCGAGTATTTCACGCGATGATAGAAAAGGATTGGGAGTCATTCCGTGCTGATGACTCGCGTGAGTTTACAAAATGGCGTCCCTACCTACGTAGTCGGTATTACAATGAGCCGATTAAAACAATACGGTTTGAAGGGCTAAATAGCTATAATTTCAACAATGTTTTGAGTATGTCTAAATGCTTGCAGACTGGCTGGATTTCCTCCCAAGGGAGTAGTTCATATTTAAATTTGTTGCAACATAGAGGGAAAACATTTTTAAGAAGGGAATATGGAAGTCAAGGCATTTACAGGGCTTAAGACGTTTGTTTCTTTTTTACTATATATGTTGACAAACATAAAATACAGGATCACCTAAACAACAAAAAAACTTCTACAAAGGCATTAACGATAAGTAGGTAACATTAAAAAAAAATACAATTAAGGCTACAGTATGCATAATGTCACTGTTTCAGAGCCGATTTTACACACCGTATGACATTTACTATTCTGCCTTTATTTGAACATCTACATTTTTTAACTCTTCCATCTGTTGATGTTTCTGAGCTTATCTGAAATTTGTATTGATTCGACAAAATTCGCTGAGATTCAGCCCTTGTCTGCAAACATTTGGGATGGATTCTGCAAAATTTTATAATAAAAGTATTTATCATCATTATTTCCTTTTTTTACATAGAAGGCAAAGTTTTTGCAATAAAAAAACAATAAAAATCGCGGTGTAGAATCTCCTTTAAAATAAATATTTCACGGGCACCCTATCGAAAATCGAACCTAGGACCTCAAGCATGGTAGGCGAACATGCCAACCACTACACTACGAGGCGAACTTATCTCCACTCGATGATCTTTTTCCGAATTTCACCTGAGAGTAGCCATCGAGTTAAAAACACTCGTCTAGGGCTCTGGTTCTATTTCAATCACAGGACTGTATTCTTCATTCGCCAGGACACAGACATAATTTTTTTTACGCAATTAAAAAAAAAAACAGATTTAAAACATTTTAATCGGTGGAAAATGGAAGTCTAGCCCTTTACAGGGCTTATAGCCTGTCATTGACTAACTGTTCACTGTAAAGCTAGGGTTTCCTAGGACAGCGGTGCCCGCATCTTAACGGCCGTAGTGAACGGTGATGCGGTGGACAGCCGTCGTAACGTCGACTAGAGAGTGGTTTCCTAGGGAAACAGAGTTAAATGGTGTTGATAACACCGTTTTCCTAGGAAACCACACTCTAGTCACCGTTACGACGGCTGTCCACCGCATCACCGTTCACTACGGCCGTTAAAATACGGGCACCGCTGTCCTAGGAAACCCTAGCTTAACACATCAGTTGTTTTTTTTTGTCGGTACTTTTTGCATTTTTCCAAAATAGTTATCATATTTTTATACCGTAAGTGCGTAAGTATGAAGACAGCAGATATAACTGGACCTTTTTAAGGATTTTTAAGGCAAAAAATATCGAAAAATTGTATAAGAGTAAAGTAACATAGTGTAAAAGAATTTTATTTATTTATTTATTTACTTTTTTCTAGATAATGTTATTTGTGCATTGGCGGGCTTATTGCCAAACGGCAATTTCTTCCAACCAACCAATAAAATAAAAGTTTTATTTTTATGGTTCAAGTTACAGAACATATTCAATAGAAAAAAAAATTAAAAAGCTAAAGATACATAAAAATCGAAATAAACGTATTTGTTTATAAATTACCTTAAATTAAAACTATTACTCAATGGGAAAAAGGAAAAAAGAGGAAAGAGGAAAGGAAGAGAGATTAAGGAGGAGAAAGGAGATGTTTCTTCAGACGTGATTTAAACAGAGAAAATGTAGTAACATCTTTGATGGTGGATGGGAAATGATTCCACAGTCGAGCCGCATGGACACTATATGAGAAAGAGAAGAAAGAGGAATTGTGGATGGGTATTGAGAGAGTGCCTTGAGAATTAGAACGAAGAGGTTAACCATAAACTGATAAGCGTTGAAATTTTTCACGCAGGTATATAGGAGCGTTAGGACTATGAAGTACATTGAACAGAAGTGAGAGGGAGTGATAGTCTCTCCGCTGTCTAATTTTGAGCCATTTCAGTTGCCTACGATAATCAGAAATATGGTCATATTTCCTAAGACAAAAAATGTACCAGAAGTCGTTCAAACTTATCTAGTTGCTCACAGCTCACAGAATCACTGTTCTAGTGCCACAATTCCGGATAGAATACGGGAATACGTTTGTACGAAGAAAAGTCGGACCGCGATTCCTCTTTACCTCACAAAAATCATTTTCTGAAGTACAGTCATCTGTCATAATCAAAGCAAATTAGAAATTTCACATTTTATTAGCATTTATACAAAATCGGTTTATTTTGAGGTGTAAAAATAAATGTTTTCCTCAGTAATTTATTACATAGACTCGCAAGTCTAAATCACGTAAGAGTTTGAACTTTAAATTGGCTGAGTATTCCGTGCGTTGAAACAATTAAGTGACTTTTATGTTTGGTAACATTAGGAACCCGAGTCAATTAATTTAATTGTGTTTGAACAAACAAATATTAACAGACTTATAAAACGAAATGTCAAACATAAATACCCATTTGAAAGATATTTCAAAAAACTTGGAGAAGAGAATGAATGAATTATTTAAAAACATAAATGCCTTTTATATGACCTATGAATAGTTTGGCTTAAAGTTAATGACCAACCGAATTTTCGGTATTGATTTCAGCCAGTTTCGGCCGCGGTTCGGTTTCAGCCAAAACCTACGGACGGGATGTGTCGAATGACGTTCGACTATACACAGATGCATCTATGGCCCGTATTTAATAAATAATATTTAACTAGTATCATCAGCATAAAAGTACTTGTTCGAAATACTTGGCAGATAACATTTTTTTAAATCTCCTAGCAGTCACAATGATTATTTGAATTTATCAATACCTAGATTACACCGGCTATGGAAAGAGTAAATTGATATATTTTGTTTGCCCTTATATAAGTATAGGTTAAATATACATAAGTAAAAAAATAAATTCTCAATATGATTATTTATTTACTAAATTTTGCTAAATGTTTATTTATTTATTTTCTGTATCTTTTTAATAATATAAGGGTACGTTTATTTATACGAACATTACAAAACCAAGACCCGAATTCAATTTAATAAATTTGTAATCAAATGGTTACTGAATTTAGGTACAGAAAAATCGGAAAACTTACTTAAAAACATTCTAAAATAATAAATGGTATATATATTGTATGAATTTATAATAAATTAACTAGTAGGTAGTCATGTTATTGTTTATTTTTGCATAAAAATGTCTGACTTAAAACAGGTTGTACCCAATTAGGCAGACTAGATATAATCCAGAAAAATCTATTACATAAGTATGTATATATATATGTGTGTGTGTATGTATATATATATGTGTGTTTGTATGTATGTCAAAAGTGTTCTGAATAGCTCTAGGTATAGTTATATACGTTTTTAGAAGGGATTACTGAATATTTTTACAAATAAAAATATGGAGAGTTCAACACGTTTTTGTAAAACTGCTATTTTTAATTTTAAAATTTATACAAATGTTTGTTTAGTTTACACTAAAAACTACAAAGGTCCAAAAATATGGTCTGAAAAAATGGCATGTAACGCTAACATATAACTTAAAATTTAAATATACATAAAATGTTTATAATTTTTTCAATTTCTTTACAAAGCACTTAAAGTTTATATTTGGTTTAATTTCATTAAAAGACATATAAACAATGACAAAATTCTGGTATTCAGTCTAAACACTCTTCTAAAAACTAGTTGTTTTTTTTTTGCACTACAACAGGCCAGAGTTGGTATTTACGCTCTCGCGGCCGTATTATCTCATGTATTTACATACAAAATACACGAGAAAAACTGTTTTCTCGTGGCGCGAGAGTGATTGAGAATAGCACCCCTGGAGGCCCAGTAACAGTGGTGAATTATATCACAGAACACCCAGGCTTGAGAAATATCACATTTTAATTTTTGTTTTCTGACCGGGAATCGAGCCCGAAACCTTCCGTGTTAAGCGCCTTGACCTACTACACAAATATTCAATCATTTTACAAAAATAATATAAACATTTTCTATTTATACTCTGTTCAAAATAATATTTTTTACATCTTTCGAAAAGTTTGTCTGAGTCTTTTGTTTAGTTTTGTCTGGTAGTTTATTGTATAATTTCAATCCCTGGTTAATAAGTCTTAATTGTCCTTGTCTTGTTTTAGAAAGTTGCATATGATATGTTTCTGATATTCTCGTATTATGTCCATGTTGACTACAATTTTTTACAAGTTTTTAGTTCTTCGTCTACAATTACATTAGTGGCTAATTTATGGATAAATTTTAATGATTCTAGTTGAAAGAGTTCAGTTATATTTAACTGCTTAGTTTGTTTAAAAAGTTCTCTAGTTGCAGTTAGATAGGGAAGGTCATATACTAACTTAAATATTTTATTTTGTTGTCTTTGTACCCCATAGTTGTTGCGTATAACATATTATAGTTTTAACATAGGCTTCATACATTATTTAAAACACAGTCTTCAATTTATTTTGAAAAAAAATGTAAAACAACAAAAACGAAATAGGTAAAAACAGATTTAAAAATTGCATTTGCATATATATTGTTCCGTATTATTATACTTACATATAGAGTATACTTGAAATGCTTCATTATACTCTTGTCCACATCTGATGGTATATAGGGCACTACACTGGTACACTAAACGCAACGTATATTGTTAACCTATTACACGAAGGGAAGGTAATCAAATCGGGAATATGAATTAGTGCAGTGTAATACATTTCTTAACAATATTATATGTCTACCTTCCCAAGAACCGAACCCAGGACCTTAAGAATGGTAGGCAAAAGCGCAAACCATAACACAACGAAACGGCGCCACTTGATTTCTTCATTCGAGACTTTCAACAGCCATTGGATCGGAAGCACTCGTTCAGGGTTCTGTTCTATTTCACACACATCACAATTGTATTCTTCGTTAGTCTAGACACAGACTAAAAAAAACACATTAAAGTGAAAAAATCAGATGTTTTAATTGTCATGGATATTGTGGAAATTCACTTGTAGGAATGCTATAAAATATTTTATACATATATAAATATATTATATAACGTAAGGTATTATTTTTTAGTTATAGTGGAAACCGTTTTACTCCGGGTGCCTGGGTTAACCGTTAACCGCTTGGTTCCCGGCCATTAAGAACAAGGTTCAAGCCCATTTAGCATTAAATCATACCCATAAAATACCACTAAAAAGTTAACGAAAGTAATTTCTTTCCCTGACATAAAATAATAATGATATCACATTTTGAGAACACGTTTTTTCGTAAGTTGTGTAATCAATGATCGTTCATTTCGTGCTTGCCAATTTATTTATTTTTATACATAATATAAACACATAAAAGGCCTTTTCAAAACATAAAAAAAATACATATCAATAAAGATATAGACTTGTCTTTAAAGATATAAAAATATAATAACCTTCCCAATGAACTAAAAACTACTAAAATCAATAAATAAATTTAAAGTTAATCGAAAGAAATTTTTTGAACACGTGTAAAAACAACGTTAAATTTTAATAAGTATGAATGTATTATTGTTTTATGTTTTTTTCTTTATATATCCTATGATTTTATTTTTCTTTCTCATGTACTGTTATTTAAAATAATATAAACTCCTATAAATAAACAACTAAAACAGTGTAAGTCACTCTCCAAGCACAAGAGTTAGTCTCTTTTTTTGGAGAGTTGCAGTTATTCACTAGATGTGTAAAAGTAGATATGTTAGAATTCTACAAAAACATGTACTTTTTATGAAATTTATTAATAAAAAAAAATAAAAAAATATCTAAGTCAAATTCGCAAATAAATTCTTTGTTCTCAAGAATTCTCTCTCTCGGCAACAAATACACCTGAGACCAAAAAATATATGTATTTCCTATAAATGTATCAAACTTCAAGAGCCAATTACTTTTTTATTAATTAAAAAAACATCTTTATTCATCATTTCCTTTCCGCACATAATGGTGCATAGGGCACTGCATTAGTACACAAATAAAAAAAGGTAAGACGATCAGTCTAACGTTTCAGGTGGCAGTCCAGGGATTAAGTGTAAAAAGACATTTTAAAATAAATATTTCATGTTAATCATGTCAGGAATCTAACTTGAGACCTCTTGCATGGTAGGCAAACGCGCTGATCATTACACTACGCGGGGGATATTAAACTATGTAGTTAAGACAAACAAGGGCCGTGAAATAATGGTAAACAATATACTCAAGAACACGATCGACATAATATAAGACTTTGAGATAACCCATGCCAATATATCTTCATCCCTCACTGCGTTAATGGCGAAAAAATTTACGAAAAGCCTGAAGATACAACGATGTCCAAATATTTGCAGACTGACTGCCTCAACTACGATTCCGAGCAGTATTTTAGCAATTAGCTGAATATGATGTTTGGGCTTTTTCCCAGCCGTTCTCTGAGGCCTTCTATCTGGTGTCGCAACTGTCCATCCCAGTGAGGAAGTCTAGCAGCAGCAAACATCCCACTCGCGCTCAATGTCGGGAAAGCTTTTGTAGGGCTCTATACCCATTGTTACAGCATACTTTTATATCCCTAACGCTACGTTGATTGTATTTACACCACAACTCACTGGTGTAATTCATTACTTTAATTGTGCCTTCGGAATTGTACAGATTCGATGTGGTTTTGGACTTAGTAGTTATCTGTAATATGGTCCTTAACCTTTTGATCCCAGGAAGATCCCAACAAGACTAAGTATAGTTTTCGAACTGAGTTATTCAAATGATGTTATTTATAGCTTGAAATTGATGATGTATTTTTCTTATTTTTTTGGAAACTCCATAAATTTCAAAGGTTTTCGGTGAACGCGCATTTGCGGTCGCAGGCCCTATGGCATTGGATGCTCTCCCAGCAGAGGTGCGAAACTCTCAAGTGAAGTGATGTTTCGGAAAAATCTTAAAATACACTTCTTCTCTAAAACGTTTGAATAAATCCGTAGCATGTGATAACAAAGTAAATTGTTTTTCTCAAATTGCAAATTCAAAAAGTAAAAATTAAATTGGTTTATTTATATAATCACTCTGTAAAGCGCCGTTAAGGTATGACATTACGAAAATGGCGCTATGTAAGTTACCCGTAATATTAAAACCATTTTTTTTCGAGATATAAGTCCCAATTTCATGGAACCAAAGACCTGAGTTGGGTTAGGACGAATAATAATTAATCAAGAAAGACATTTTCATATCGGCACAAATATTCTTTAAACTCATAAACATAATAATAATACTAAGAATGTGAAAGGAAGTCATCAATATGGTAAACAGCAAACAAAAATATTTGAGTTTAGTTTTAAAAAAGACAAAAAAGGACTTTGCCACTCAGATCCCTTCCGCTAAGGAAACTCCAGTCAACACTTCTCTTGATAATAGCTTTAGTCCTCGAAAGCTTAATAATCTCTTCCAAATTACAATATTAAAGTTTGCAAAGACGTAATAATTTTACACAACCAAACGAATGAGACAGCTCAACACAAAACTGATCCCCTGTAATAATTTTGTGTTACTTCAAAAGCTTCAAAACTACTCATAAAACGTCCAAATACGTACCAAAAGTTATTATTTACGTCAAATGCATTCTCATATAAGAGATATTAAAGTTACGAGGGTTGCTACTTAAGTTTTGAGATAGAGAAATAAATACAAATATTTATAATCGAAAATGGTTTTATTACTTTTCAAAATATTCTCCTTGAAGATCAATACACTTTTGCATGCATTTGAACCCATTTTCGAAGTACTTTTTCCAGTCCAATTGAGGTACCTCCAAAACATGTGATTTGAACGTATTAACCGCTTCTTCAGGCGTCGAAAACCGTTCACCTCGCAATTTATTTTTGATATGCGGGAATAAGAAAAGATCACTGGGTGCCAAATCAGGACTGTACGGTGGATGACCCATCAATTCGATGTTTTGAATACTCAAAAATTCACTTGTTTGAGCTGATGTGTGACAGCTTGCATTGTCGTGGTGGAGAATGATTGGTCTTCTGCAATTGGTTTCCCTTTTTTTTTCGAACACTTCTGAGAAATAAATGGTGATGTGACCGTTCGACGTTACTTTATTGGAACGATGGGGACATGTCTAGTGTCTAGTTATTCCGTAAAAACGGGCGACCATTTAATTCGAAGTGCTTCGTGCGCGAACAGCTTTTGTTGGATTTGGCTCGTCTTGAAAGAGCCGTACAGTCAGTTGTTGTTTAGTTTCGGGTTCATACGCAAAGATCTATAATTCGTTGCCTGTCACAATCTTATAGACCTCTTTTGAAGTACCGCGATTGATTTTTTTTACATTTGTTTGCACCAATCGACACGAGCCTTTTTTTGAGCGATTGTCAAATTATGCAGTATCCAACACGAACAAATTGACGACCAAATGTTCATGCAATATTTATTTATTTATTTATTTATTTATTTACGGACAAAGTCCATTATAAACATTACAATTAAAAGAAATTTTTACAAAGGAATAAAAAAATATAAGGAACAGAAATAAGCAGCAAAGACAGATGATAGATTTTTTAGATTAAGTAAAAAGCATAGGCTAACTATACAGATTCTTTAGCTGATTTGTAAAGAAAGACATCCTTACACCATAATAATCAAGATCTTGATGATCGTTCACCCGCCTGATCATTCTGGGCAAAGGCGACTGTGCACCATAATTGGTCCTGTAGTGACCGAGGAAAAGCATTTCATTATTTCTTAGTCTACGGGTGGGAACGTTAAAAAGAATCTTTTGCAAAATTTCAGGGGCATCAATGAGACAGTTCATAATTTTATACATGCAGATTATATCTGCAATGCATCTGCGTTTTTCAAGACTTGATATGCTTAAAAACCTCTCCATATCAGAATATGAATAGTCTCCTCTTTCCAATCCCATCTTCCATGCAATTTTTCTTATAAAACGATGTTGAACTGATTCAAGGCGCTTGATATGAACAGCATAATGAGGGGACCAGATTACAGATGCATATTCAAGAATAGGGCGAACTAAAGAGCAATAAAGTGTTTTAAGTGTAAGCATACTTTGGAAATCAGACGTAGTTCTATTAATAAAGCCTAAAATTTTTAAGGATCTGTTTACTATATTATCAAAGTGTTCCAGAAAAGTTAGTTTATTATCTAGA